>NW_028301604.1:31511931-31814318 GCF_987345545.1 Pholcus phalangioides
TAGAACAATATTCTAAAACTGAAAGCAATACAGCTAGACTCGGTTATAACGCCGAAATCCCGCGGAATCTTCGATGTCGTTATAAACGAGTTTAACTGTATTTAAAATACTGGTTTTAATAGGTGTGGCATCATCAACAACCAATTTCAATCCACTGCTGGATGTAGGTGTCCTCCTTAGATTTCCCCTCAAACGAAATGTGATATTTTATGAAATTTTCGGAACTTCTATATGGTAATATTGCAACAACAAATTCAAGAAAACTTCGACTATAAACGAGTAAAACCGGGACATTTTTCAAAAAGTCTGGATGGAGAAGAAAAAACAGAAAAACCGGACTGTCACGGAAAATACGAGACAAAATGCAGGACATGTGGTCACCGATGCTTAGACTAGATATTTAAAGATTTGTAAAATCACCCCTACCAACAGCGAGCTCTAAATCCACCCCCGTCATCTGCGAATGAAATTATTTTACCGTTCTACTTCATTTTACATAAATCATTAATATAAACTAGAAATTATTATGACCCAAGGGCCGATCCTTGTGGGGCTCCTTTCATTATATTTCAAATGTGCTGATTTTACCATTTATTATGGCACAGCTTGTTTCCTATTGTAGTAATATGTTTTAAACCAATATAGTACATTGCCTCCTGAGAAGTGTTTTTATTTGTTAGAATATTTAAATCAACATAATCGAATGTTCGTTTTAAGTCTAAGACTGTAAGTCAAATGTCAAAATTCAACCCCCCTAATAAAGAGGGGGGGGGTTCAAAGGTTATATGGAGTAATCATCACTGAGCCGAAATCCCTGAAGCCATAAATATAAAATTTAGTAAGCATTATATTTTATTACCAGTTGTTATCGCGTGGATTTTGCAATCTCAAAATTACTCTCACCTCATAACCCCCATGGGTGATGAACTTTCAGAAATCCTGTCTTAGTGTGTATGTACATTATAAAATATAATACTAACTAAATTTCATATTTATGGTTTAAGCGACTTCGGCTCAGTGCTGATTGCTCCATATAACTTTTGAAACCCCCCTTAGGGGGTTAAATTTGGAAAAATCCCTGCTCTGTGAGTCTATATTACAATATTGATCTAATGTCATATTTATAGCTTCAGCTGTTTCGGCTCGGCATGATTTCAACGTTGACCCCCCCACCCTCTTATGACGCCCTTAGGTTGTCGAATACGGAAAAACTATTTCTTAGTGAGTAGTGAGTCTTTACGTCGTGAAAAAAACTATTCACAAAATTTGATATTTACAGCTTCAGCGGTTTTGGCTCGGCGATGATGAATCAGTCAGGACATGTTATTTTATATACAGTACTAGGGGCTCTACCTCCCTATCACCTTTGGCGGCCAACCCTTCCCCCCCTTTTCTCTTCACAACATGTCTTGTTTATTTCGTTCCACTTCATCAGCGTGCTATGGAAAGGGACACGTGAAAGCACCAGCTTACTGAAGAAGTGAATTTTAATAAAAATAATAATAAAGCAACACACACAAAAAACAAATGTGATTCATCAAGTACTCCCACAAAACTTCCCATGGGGGGGTCCCCAAACTGCAATTCGTTGAATTTTAGTGGGGGCCCTGACTGGATTTATCTCGGGCTACCGATTTGTTGCAAATTTTACAATGTTAAACAACAAAAATCAATGAGATCCATCCAGGGACACCCGAAATGAAACCTGTCAACTTTTCCATGGGGCCCCGACCTGAAGGCTTGTCGGCCATACCCCCTGTGAGTGGCCACGAAAATTTTTAATTTTTATCAATTTTGAAACGAATAAAATCCAGGGCCCACATCCAGTAACGGGGACCCAAAAAAGCTGGTGTGGGGGCCCGCCATCCATTTCAGCTTAGGGGACCTGCTGTAGGATGTGGGAACCTCTTGGTACATGCACATTACTTGGTCCCGATGTGCCAAATGGGTCCCGATATATGCAAGAGTTAAATGAAAACTTGATCCCAAAATCGTAACCGACTTCCGTAACACAAAAACGTAACAGATTTCCATCACTCAAAAAACGTCACCGACTCCCGTAATAAAAAAATCGTCACTAATTTCCGTTGCATAGGAAGTATATATATACGTATGTAGTAAATATAGAGTACATATACTAGATACGCACTAAGGCGGGATTTCTGAAAGTTCATCACGTGAAATCGCGGGTAACAGCTAGTTCAGCATAAAAAAAAGTCCATTGGTTACTGATGATCAGCGATGTTTTTTATAATATCAAAGGAGATGATTTTAAGCATTTTTAGGGGGTTGGTTTATCGCGTATCCACTTACTTTATTATCTTTTAATTCTGTTATTATCCCTTTTAACATTCCATTAGAAGGTTCTGAGTAAAACAGAGTTAATGGAATTTTGTTGAATATGCTATCTTGTATTGGGCAACAGCAATTTGTAATTTATACAAATACAAGGCCACAACAGGCAAAATGCCCAGCGAGGTGGCTGAGAAAAAGATGCCCACAATAAATATGGATGTCATATATTTCAAAAATACAGCAACCCGAATCCGTATCATCTGAATTTCTTCTCATAAAGTTTAAATAATGACTTTATACGGATTCGGGTTGCTGTATTTTTGAAATATATGACATCCGTATTTTACTCACTCAATAGATCACTCACTCACTAGATCGCTCACTCACTCACGGACTGACTTACTCGCTCATTGAATCAGTAACCCACTCGCTCACTGAATCACTTACTCACTCCGTCACTCAGTCACTCACTGGGTCACTCATTCACGGACTGACTTACTCGCTCATTGAATCAGTAACCCACTCGCTCACTGAATCACTTACTCACTGGGTCACTCATTCACGGACTGACTTACTCGCTCATTGAATCAGTAACCCACTCGCTCACTGAATCACTTACTCACTGGGTCACTCACTCAGTAACTCAATCGCCCATTCCCTCGCTAACTGACTCGCATGGAAATGTCGTCGGTGAATTGCATGGCGGTGAATTTTCCTAGCGGTGAATTGTTGGTCGGTGAATTTTCCTAGTGGTGAATTGCATGGCGGTGAATTGTTGGTCGGTGAATTGCATGGCGGTGAATTTTCCTGGCGGTGAATTTTCCGGCAGTGAATTGTTGTCGGTGAATTTTCCGTAAACCGGAAATAAGACCCTAGGAGCTGCATTGTGTGTGTTTTGCTTTCATTATTCTGTCTTTTTGGTACTTATCCGGCGGAATATTTCCTCCAATCTATAGAGGAAATTGGTAGAATTGCGGAATGGGCAGATACAGAAAAGTTGATTGTGCTTAAAGCGAAATTGAAGGGAAGAGCCGCTGAATTCCTGGCAAACAGTCCGGAACTAAGAGAGGAAAGAAATTATGAGAGATTCAAGACAGAATTTTTAAGACATTTCAAGAATGAATTTCCTTTAACTTACCATCTCCAGAACTTTACGGGATGTAGACAAAAACCGAATGAATCGGTCAAGGAATTTGCCTCGCGTGTAAAAAATGCTGCTTTCGGTTTCCTGCAAGGAGCAAATTTCAATAGTCCAGACGTTGAACGATTGGCAGATCGTACTAAATTGTCACAATTTTTAGCGGGGCTGAACCCTAAAATACAAAAACATGTACTAAACCATGACCCCCAAGATTTGGCCACCGCAATCAAATTTTCTGCCCTTATAGAGGGAAATGAGGGAATTAGTCGTAACTATGGTACAGTAAATGCCATAGAGAGGCAAGCAACAGGCAATTCTTTTGAATTGAACTCATTGCAGTCTATGTTAGCGGAAGTAGCGAAAGAAAGTATGCTCCAGCGTACATCAATGGAAAAATTGGCCCAAGAATTACGAGAAGTAAAAGAAGGAAATGCCCTTGCTCGTAGGGGAAGAGGGGTCCCACCACAAATGTCTACTACCCCACTTCCAGCTCAACGTAATATGCAGAGGTTTGAGGTGCCTCCGCGATTTTCGGGTCGAGGCTCCCAGCCGAGAGGGAATCTCGCGTGTTTTGGATGTGGGTCAACCACCCACCTATTGCGAAATTGTTTTCGCAGAGGGAATCCCCGTCAGCAGCAGGATTTTCGTAGGGGACAGGTTTCTTCCAATAACTGGGGCACTAGGGGAGAGACAGGGTTTTGTAAACAGCAGGTTTTCCGACCTCGGAAGTGACGGTCATGGGGTAGGGGAAGACATGTAAATAGAAAAGAAAACATTGTATATAGGATTCAACAAAATCAGGTTAGGGGTTTTCCTCTACCGATTGTGACGGTGAAAGTCGGAGATATAGAATTTTGTGCTCTTATTGATTCTGGTGCTTGTATTAGTGTAATTGATTCTAGTATTATGAATAATATAATGTGTACTGTGAAGTGTCGTCAATTAAGAAATCAAAATATTGAAATTCGTTTATAGCATACCTATAAATTTGGGAGAATTCAAAGTGAATCATAAAGTATATGTCTCCGAGTATGAGCTGAGTAGGGATTATAAGATGATTTTAGGTTATGATTTTCTCCAAAAGGGAGATTTTGTTTTTGATGTCAAAAAGGGCATGTTAAAGAATAAGTTTACAGAAATAAAACTATTGAATTCAGGGTGTGCCACAGTGTCGCAGGCAGAAAATGTATGTGAAAATTTAGTAATGCCTAATAAAATTTGGGTGCCCGCGCGTACTCAGAAAGTGATTAAAGTTAATGTGCCAGGATTTGAATATGGAAATGAAATAGAGGTTACGCCAAGAAACAATAAGCTGAGTGATTTGTGGGTAGCAAACTCAGTGGGAAAAATTGACGAGACTGGGAAAGTTCAGATATTAATTTCCAATATGTCTGAACAGCCCAGGCATGTGAATAAGGGTAAAAAATTGGGAACTGGGACGATTTCGGAACAAGATGATGTTAGAGAGGCTCCAATTCCATTAAGGAAAAAGACATTGCCTAGACTGTCGGAACAGGATTTTGACCTAAATAATTTATCACCGGCAATAAAAAGAAAATTATTACCATTGCTCTTGAAATATTCACATGTATTTGCCAGAGATGTTACGGAAATCGGGCGAACTACTTTGGCAAAGCATAAAATACCGTGGAATGGAACGCCGATACAGAAATCCCCACGATATAGAACTCCGTATCATTTAAGAGCGGAATTAAGGGAGCAAATAAACGATATGTTAGAGAGTGAAATTATTTCACCATGTGTCAGTAGTCATCCAGCTCCCAATCTTATGGTACGAAAGAAAAATGACGGGTATCGATTGTGTGTTGACCTTCGTAAGACAAATGAAGCAATTCAATCGGATGAATATGCTCTTCCGTTAATTCAGGATATTTTGGCACAATTAAATGGCGCTAAATACTTTAGTAGTCTTGATCTTTGTAGTGCATATTATCAGGTCGAAATTGATGAGAATGATAGAAAACATCTGTCTTTCAGCAATGAAGAAGGGCGTTATCAATACAATGTTGTACCAATGGGGTTAAAAACAGCACCGGCAGCATTTCAGCGTCTAGCTGACAGTTTATTGTCGGAATTACATGATGAACATATTCATTGTTTCATCGATGATCTTTTGATAGCTAGTCCTGATATAGAAACCCATATCCAGAAATTAGAGCGAGTCTTTCAATTGCGTGAAAAGTATAACTTAAAATTAGCACCGAAAAAGTGTGATTTCTTGAAGAAAGAAATTGAATATCTAGGACATGTCATTTCCGAAAACGGTGTGCGTCCACATACCGATAATGTAAAAGCAATCGATGAATTTCCACAACCACGCACAGTCAAGGACTGTAGACGTTTCCTCGGAATGTGTAATTTCTTTAAGAAATTTATACCATTTTATTCGGATTATGCAAAACCTATTACGGATATGACTAAGAAAAATATCACATTTACATGGGGTCGGAGTCAAGAAGAAGCTTTTCAGTATTTAAAGAAAGCATTACGAAATCCACCGGTATTAGCATATCCTAACTTTAATATGGACTTTATAATGTCGGCGGATGCCAGTAAGATAGGAATCGGATGATGTCTATATCAACGGTATGAACAGGGAAATCATCCTATTGCATGCATGTCCCGAAAATTTAAACCGGCTGAGCAGAAATATCCAGCAATTGAACAAGAATTACTTGCCATTATGGAGGGTATCAATTATTTCAGACCTTATTTATTAGGTAGACGGTTTACTGTGGAAAGTGACCACAAACCATTGAAATACTTGCTTAACCTTAAAACACATAATCCGCGATTGACGAGATGGTGTTTGAATTTGTCAGAATACGATTTTGAAATTGTTCATAAACCGGGACGTGACAATGTCGTCGCCGATTGTTAAGTCGACATATAAATACTGTCGAAACTCACTCGACTTCGTTAGAAAATCGAATACGCGAAGCGCAAAAACTGGACCCACATTTAAAACCAATTATAGACATGTTAACTTCGGCTAATGCAGAGCCAGTCAAAAAGATGGTTGAAGCATATTTTATGAAGAATGGTTTGTTATGCCATTATGCTTCAAAAGACATTAGGCCTGTCAGAGAAGAGTATATTGAACAAATTGTAATACCGACTTTAATGCGAAAAGAAATACTGGAAGAAATTCATGATAATTTGAGTAGTCACATGGGTTTCGACAAAACATTTGAAAGACTGCGTAGTCATTATTTTTGGCCGGGATACTATAGAGATTGTCAAATTCACGTTAACACTTGTCGCATTTGTTTAGAAAGACGAAGTCATAATCCAAATAAGAAAGCACCATTGCAACGGAACTTTATTCCAACCGAACCGTTTGAGCTAGTTTCGGTAGATATTATGGGACCATTCAACGTAACTATGTCGGGTAATAAATATGTTTTGGTCATGATGGACAATTTTTCTAAGTTTATTGAAGCCATAGCATTGCCAGATACGAAATCTGAAACGTTGGCGAAGACATTTTATTCCGAAATTATTGCACGATATGGACGGCCTCAATTTTGTCTTACAGACAGAGGTACAAACTTGCATAAGTCAGTTTTTCGTGCCATGCTTGAGAAGTTGAAGATCAAACCTTTAGCTACCTCAGCATTGCACCCCCAGACAAATAGCAGTAATGAAAGGAGCCATGCGACAATTACGCATACTTTAGCTTGCATGATAACGGAAACCGAAGAATGGGATGATATGTTACCCCATGTTTTAATGTCGTATAGAAGTGCTGTTCATGCGGTGTTAAAGGAAACACCACATTTTGTCCTCTTTGGAAGAGATATGGTAACGGCAGGGGAATTGTTGAAAGAACCACCTGTTTTTAATTATTATGCGCATGAACAATATGTATTGCAGCTGCTGCCAAAGTTACAGAAAGCACATGATTTTGTACGTTCTAGCATGCTGCAAGCAGCAGAACGTCAAGAGCAGTATCGCGACAGAACGGCTGTTGACAAGAAGTTAAAATTAGGTGACTCCGTATATTTATTTACCCCGGGGAAACCCAAAAGAGGGGTGTCTCATAAATTATGTAGGCTATCCACAGGACCATATAGAATCATTGAACAAAAATCTCCAGTGTTATTTAGAATAAAAAACGTACATAAACCAAAAGATATTCAACTGGTCCATTCGGATAGACTCACAAAAGTATCATTACATAGGCCATATGGCCCATTTCCTGAAATGAGGGAAAATGAGTCGCAAGTAGAGAACAGGTCAGAAGTAGAAATCGTAAGTGCAGGGGGGAATTCTGACGACGAAGAGGAAAAAGAAAATGAAGCCAATAGGGGGGGAGTTACAACTGTCTGAGTTATGGCAGTCGTACATAATCCCCAGAAGAGAGACTCAGTTGCTTCCGAATGCAGAAGGGGGAAACCGAAACCAGCTGGGAAACCATGTCTCTCCAGAAAGTTTTCACGTAGACCCCCAACAGTTATCTTTTATTGATGACGCGTGTAGTGTAAATGAAACCGAAAACGAAAGCAGATTAACTGCTGCGAATGTGGCTGATACTCAGTCAAATTCAGAGGCAACACGTTACAATTTACGTGCGCGCAATGTGTATGGTAGAGTGCAAAAATTGAATTCTATTGACAGGATGGCAGAAAGTACCAATCCTGCTGGAGATGGAAAGTGGAACTAGTTATGATGCGAGTAGCAATAATATGAATATTACTGATAAATTATTTGCTTGGATGGCACAACCTAGTGCATCACAAGAGTCGGAAAAAACGGTGCTGGACCGATTAGCTGATAAATTGGCGAGTAAACTCTTAAATGTCATTGAGGTGAGGAATTGAAAAAAAAAAAAATCCAAAGAAAATTTAAAGTAAATCATGTTAATTTAATGAATAGTAATATTAAATTGACTTAATGCAGTGATGTGGAGGGACTAAGGAAACATGGCAAGATTTGTTGAGTATGACTTCTCCATTAAAAAAAAAAAATCAAAACATAAGAATTATACCTTAAACGCATTCAATTAATTTCAGATTTTGGTGCTGGCGCTATTACCAGTGGTGGCGCTCAAACACAACGCAGAATATTGTTTGTTTAATGAAGGAACTAAGAAGTGTTCCCATGCGGTCCCCAAAGAATACCTCGAGTATTTCCCACGAAATAGTTGTGCTATCTCAAAGCTATGTAGCCAGTGTGACCAGAAAAAGTGGATTAGTTACATTTGGTCACCACTAACGGAGGAGAAATTCATTACACCTCGCCTGTTCACAATATCACAAAATGCGTCATTAACTGGAACGTCACGAATCTTCGAATGTGATAAGGATGGATTTCCTTGTGCGTGCACTACTCAGTTGCCTTGTAATGGAACTGCCGAGTATTGCCAAGAAGTAAATTGCAGTAGGGAATCAGCATGCTTTTTCCACATTAAGGTTGGTCGGTCCAATATTTTTCATTATGACGGTGTTAAAAGAATTGATGAACCCCGCGTTATATCATTAACGTTTTGTGAGCACCCATTAGAATACTCACAAACACATCAACGTCATAGAAGGTCGCTACTTGATGAAGAGGAGGCAATATTCACCTTGAATGGTGAAACTTTGGAATTTCATGATCCTATTGTGGCAGTGTCATCTCCAGGACTGTTGATCGTGCGTAAAGAGGGCCTGGAAACAATAATTCACTTTAATCTCACATCTACTCAAGCCGTAGTTCCAGAAAACTTTCTTCGTTTTCCAGGGACATTGCGATTTATTTTTGTAGCCGAGAAAGGCGGTCACACGATACGAGAGGAGCTGCACGTCAATGGTCGTACGATATGCAGAAAGTTACCGTGTTTCTTTTGTATAGCAGCATTTCAGCATTTGAAATGTCTTCCAGCAACGGCAGCATATTTCGTCTACACCCTGTGTATATTGTTAGCTTCAATAACAATAATTTACTTAAAATCCGCATTGGTGGCGATTTTCCAAGTGGTAAAAACAACAGTGGTGGTTGTTTACCAGATATTTCGATTGATTAAAGGAACGGCTCGAATTACGATGATAGGAGGTGCTCATGTGGGAAATCGTTTGCGAAATTCAGTACAACAAACGCAAGAGTATCTTAATCGTGTAGGGATGCCAGAGCATGCAGTGAACATGCTGGTACTAATAGCATTATTTGCTATGGTACAACCCTCATCAACCCTGTGCAATAATCATTTAATCGTGCAATCGACTACGGCAGAGTGTGAAGATGTTCACGATGCGCAATCATGTAAAATGACCACTCAAGCGACGGTGACACTAGAAAATTTACATTACACTCACTGTTTATGGTTTCAGGATGAAAATAAAAATAATTTATTTTCATTGAGTATCAAACTGAATAAAGTTAGATGCTCATGGAATACTCAGAGGATGTACTTTACATTTCCCACGGAATTGAAGGCGGTAGCACAGGTAGCGTGTCCTCAAAATGTTATGTGCGGTTGGGGAGAACACTGTGTTTCTGGTAAAAGGTTCTCAGCCGAAACAACGGAATCTAAACAGTTTCCGGGAATTAACAGATGTATTGCGATTGATGGAGGTTCATCGTCGTGTCATATAATAGACTCGCAACCTTGTTTATTTTACAGAGCTTTTCTAGTTCCAGACTATCTCCGTACCTACGAAATCAGGGCGATTACAGGGTATACTTGCTCATACGATCTCGAAATGGAGGAAAGTATGAACGGAACATCACAAGCCACTGTGATGAATTACGCGATGTCTACAACGAACGGCATAAAAATAAAAGTTCTAGGAGCGTATGATCAACCGACTCAACTTATACAGAAGTCGCTCATTAGGCGTGTCGGGAAACAACGTGAAGCATATATGGAATATGTTTCGCCAGCAGGGGTGCCTCAAGATAACGCAATCGGGCAGGTTCAAGCAAATGCATCACTAACAAAAACTTTCATTTTCGCGGAAAGTAGCATCGTTTGTAGTGCATATGAGGAGTTGCTTCGTTGTGACATGAAGAATTCCGCGCTCAACCGTATGATTGATAGCAAAGTCGCTGCGCTTCCTCGCACCATAGGCTATCATTATTATTTCATGGAGGAAAACGAGCAGTTGAAATCGGAGCTGCTTTTCACCAAACCTGTGAATGTGCAACTCATCTTTGACAACTATAACATTGTAGTTGAAAGAAGAACAGTGTGTCCTAAATTTCAAAGTGAGGAAATCACGACAACTGGCTGTTATGCCTGTGCGCCACTAGCCAGAATGACGTTCATAGCGTATTCGACATGTGCTGAGGGTATGGTGACTGTCAAGTTTGAACGAATCGAGGTCGCTACTAGTACTTTGAGACTACAATCTACACCCACTAAGCAGATGGTCGAATTTAAGGCGGAAACCAGGTGCATTTCCGACAAGCTATGTCTCTATGGCCGTACCGTACATACCTGCCAGCCGCTGTCGTTTTGCTTAGAAGCTGCAGACATTGAACTGTTGCATCCGAATTGAACTACATTGCAGTTTTACGCAGGACAAGTATCTCCTGATCGTTGGTTTTCCGGTTGGAATGGGCTTCCCAATACATTCCTGTCACACTTTTCAAGAATTATCTTAATGACATTTCTAACGATATTTATTTTTATTTTCAGTTGTTCTACTCTTGTTTCTCTATGTAGACGATAAGAAGAAATGGAGAAGGTCATTGTATATATGATTTATTTAGGTACAAGCAGACTCACCTTATGATTCTCCCATTGGAAGATGATGCTAGCGAGATCTGTTGTCCTATCACATATTCTATTTTCAAATGAATTTTCTGTTTATCATTTATGTTTAATTACAAGCTTTAGTTGAGGGATATTTAGTCATGTGCTAGTAAATTTAATATTTTAATGTTTTGAAAGAATATATGTTATTACTTATGTAACCCTTAAGCATTTGTGGACCTTCAAATAATTTTAGTACTTGCATGAACATAATCTATATGTGGTGAAGGTAGAAAGAAATAATCATTCTAGCTGCAGTATTTGAAATTTTATAGAAAGAATTGCATTATATGGTGTTGTAAAATGAATGATATAAGTATGATTGTGTTTATCATGAAACAGTTATGTGTTTTTGAGTATGACTTGCCCCAACCCAGCCTAGTATAGTATACAGTATTGTTGTTTCAGTTCAAATCAACAAGATGATGAAAGGGTAAATGGAAGAGGAGGAATGATTCAGTAGTTAACTAGTCCCAGGCTGAGAGGATTGAAAATTTGCTGTGAGCAAATTTTTCCGGCAAGGGGAGGAATGTTAACTTGATGAGTTAATTAAAGATAGTTAATCTTAACGAGATGAGTTAATTGATGGTAGTTAGGGAAAATTGAAATAGTTTATAGATATTATATAATAGTAGTAGTGATAGCATAAGAAAATGAGCGGGAAAAAAAAGAAGAAAGAAAAGTAAGAAGCTACAGTGAAGGTAAAAGAAACTTACGATAGTATAAGAATGTAGGTCAGGAGGCAAAATTTTGGGTAATAGTGAATCGCATGTGATGGGAAAGTTTAATCCTAGGAGACAGACTGTTGAATTTATGGGAAAAGCTATATTTTGGAATGCAGTTGTATGTAGTCGGAGATAATGAGAAAATGTAATAAAACGGGACCCTAGTTGAGAACGTTAGGTGGGTAAAATAACATTCGTGTCAAGCTGAAGGCCGTGGCACTGGAAATCTTATGAAAAATAAGATAAGGCTAATCTTTGTCGCTGGTCAAATGCATTGATTTACGAAGAAATGTGCGTCTAGACGGTTCCTATGGACGTGGAACGGATCTAAATTAAATGCTAGGGTCAAAGGTTATGGGAATATGAGATTTTCCCAGAGAAGGAGATGGGCCAATGAAATTGTGTTTAATACTAAAAAGTGGTTCAGACGGGAAAAGAGAATTTCAAGATGAGCGAATGGAAAGTCTTGAAATAGCGCCAAAAGGCGGAGTTGAAATTATCAATCAAAATATAAAGAGATTTTAACAGAAAGAGGGGACATTCCGCTGAGGGAGTAGAGTTTTTGAGTTAGATCAGAGGGATAGGGAGTCGGAATCTTAGGACAGAAGGATGAAGTCGAAGAAATTGTGGTCTAGGAGCTTTGACGGGGTAAGTGATACTCGATATGTACTGTCACGTTTTTAATATAATCAGTCCCCCACATCTCTGTAAAAGTTAATTATTAATGTGCATGTACCTGTGTAATCTGTAATGAATCATCATAATAATGTAAATAAATTCAATGTAAATTTAAATGGGAGTATACGTAATTATTTTCAAGTCTCTCAATAAATTCTAATTAGTTTAGAATATGTTTAAACCTGGGTTAATACAGGTCTTGTAGGTTGCTCTTCACTATAGAAGGAGACCTCAAGCTCTGTAGAAATTACACAACGCGATGGGGGAAGGTTAAGATTACTGGCTTAAATGGATTAATGGGAACTGGCTACCAAGCATACGGGGAAAGGCAACACATGCGTGGTCAGCCGGGGAAGCACGCATTTTGGCGCCCCCTTTTAATATTGAAGGAGAGATGAAAGGATAACATTTCCGCACCCCTCTAGCTCTTAGTTCGGGGCATCAGTGAGTGTCGTCTTAACGCATGGGCCCACCCGGGGCCTCAAGAGGGGTGAGACCTCACAAAAATGAGATCCGGTTGAAATTTTCTAGGATTTACCAGGTTGGGACTTCGGAAAACCACTTGGCCCGGGGGCCCACGATACTCTTAAAACGGCCCTTGCATCAGTCCCGCCAGCTCCTCCCTAGTTGCGGCCCTGGTGTCGTATGTACAGGGTGTTAAGCGGGCCGGGACAGCAAGTTCGAGGGGGCGGCAAAATTTTTTTTCCTGACCATCAACAGAAATAATTTTTTCTTTAATTTTTTTTTTTTTTGTCACATGGGGTTTCCCAAAATTATAATTATGATTAATTTCCCTTAATTAGAAATTTAGTTATTTGGAAATTCACTTTAATTACAAAGAAAAACGTGCTAAATTCCTGTCCAATTTTATGAAACTTCAAACATATGTTAATTGAATAGCCAGTCATCATATATAAAAAAAATTGTGCGATTTGGTCACGAATTGTAAGAGTGGTCAAAAATGGGTCAACTCTGTTTTGGGTTGTCTTTCTTCAACTCCGAATTAATTTCAAACGGCAAATATTGTTACAGAAAATTAAATAATTTAATTACCTGAAAATTTTTATTGGTATATACAGTAAAACCTCTCTTTTGCGGACGTCGTCAGGACTAAAAAATTCGTCCGTGAAAGAGGAGGTGACCGTTAATCAGGAGTTTGAAATACATACTTTTATATATTATACAACTGTAAATTATTATGTGGCCGTAAAAGAGGGGTGACCGCATCTGAGGGGTGTCTGTTAAGAGGTTTTACTGCAATGCAACTTAAGAGCACGAATTTGCATGATAATCGTAGCCAAATTCAGCTTGGCGAAAATAATTTAGCCAATCCCGAGATGTCACGACATTAAAATATAAAAAAAACCGCGGTTGTTAACAGCAGTGTGTTTTTGACGCGAAATTCCACGGTTGCTGATAAGATCAACCGCAGCAGCCGAACCGTAGTCTGCAGTTAGCCTTATGGCTAGGACGAGTAATTTATGAGTATAAGTAAGCCTCACTTCGCATTTCCTGTCGGTATTTGCGTTTCTCGCGGCTCTGAAGAACCGATAATACACTGCTGGCCACCCAAATTGCAACACCAAGAAAGACAAGAGATATCGCAACAATATTTATTTTGTAGATAACATGTTGACCAAGCATCAAATGATTAAATTTATAGACTTCTGTGAAGTGTGGTTCCTGCCAAAATCAGTAGCCAGAGTAGCCGCCATTGTTGGAGATCACCGCTGCCACACGCCTCGGCATTGATTCAAAGAGACTTTGGATGTGTTCTTGGGGTACAGCAGACCAAGCAGCTTCCACGCGTTGCCAAAGTTGATCTGGTGTGGCAGCTGGGGATGTAATCTGGGTCAATCGTTGAGCAACCATGAACCACATGTTTTCTATCGGCGAAAGATCCGGAGAGCGAGCTGGCCAGGGAAGCAATTCAATCTGGCGATTGACGAAGAACCTTTGGACAATGCGTGTCACGTGTGGTTGCGCATTATCCTGTTGAAATATGGCTGTGGGCAAGCCCTGAAGGTAAGGAACGACAACTGGCTCCAACACCTCGGAGATGTAGCGCTGGCTTTTTAAAGTACCGGCAATGCGTACTAGAGGAGTGCGAGAGTGATATCCAATACCGCCCCATAGCATAATACCCGGTGCAGGATCAGTGTGGCGGTGCATAACGCAGCTGTTCATCATCCTCTCTCCACGGTGTCTCCAGACTCGAATTCGACCATCGTGGTGTTGCAGACGGAAGCGTGACTCGTCAGTAAAGACAATTTCATTCCATTGTGCCGTCCACATCCTTCTTTCATCGCACCATTGGCGGCGGAGACGTCTGTGGTTCTGCGTCAAGGGTAGACGAAGCAATGGACGTCTTGCGGACAGACCACTCTGCTGTAAACGGCGTCGAATGGTACGCGCAGACACTGGATGATGCGGTACAGACTGAATGTGCTGTGGCTGAGCGATCCGTCACTGCCATACGCCTGTCATCACGTGAAGTGGTGCACTGAGGTGGATGCGATCGAACACGTCGGTCCGTCGTACCCTCCTGCATCCAACGATCACATATCTGCATTACAGTTGTTTGGTTCCGTCCAACACGACTACCGATTTCCCTGAAAGATAATCCACAATCTCGGTAGGCCACTATCCTTCCTCTGTCGAACTTGGATACTTGATCAAAAGATGATTGCTGTTTTCTACGAGGCATAATTGATCGTTTTTTTGAAAAAACCACAATCTCCAAGCCTTAAATAGCGCTTTGAAGTGGCGCCACAGGCGCGCGTGATGTGCGTCTGCGCTGAAATCATTTGCATATCTCACCTCCGCTAATGCATGTTGTAAATTTCATATTATTTGCATGCTTCCTTCAGGGTGTTGCATTTACGGTGGCCAGCAGTGTAAATTACGATTAAATAAATTTTGAAATTGTAATTCCGCCGTATCAGCCGCATTTCTCGCGGCTAGGAGCTTTGAGGAGCCGATAGTAAGTTGCGATCAAATAAAATTTCAAATTTTAATTTCGCCGTATAAGCACCACTTCGCGCAATGTCGGAATTTCCGTTTGTCGCCGAAAGCGGTTTGTGGCGCATACCATGATCAAATGGCGATCAATAATTTGGAAATCCATTTAATTTTCCGACTTCGCATAAAGCAAAGGATTCAGGGTTTCCTTTTTCTGGCATTTATAGCTTTTTCTATCCGGCACAAACAATGCGGTTCCTTATGATTTTCTTTGAGAATTTTTCGAAATTCTTTCTTTCTCAAATGTTCAAATAGACTAAATGTCAAATATATATATATAATATTGCACAAAGTTGGACCGTATCATGATCTTACTTTAAAATTTTCAAGGTTTTTCGAAAGCAATGTAATAGTAGAGAAATATTTTAATTCATATGTATAAAATTACATGTCTTGACACCCTAATTCACTGATTCATCGCCGAGCCGCAACCACTGAAGCTCAGGCCGTAGCCAGAAATTTCATTCGGAGGGGGGACAAAGTGGTCAAATAATATATTTAGCCATCTCTTCCCTTATTTCAGTCATTTTCTCACATTTCGAAGGGACCGGATCCCCAGTTCCCCCCTCCACGCTACGGCCTTGCTGAAGCTATAAACATGGAATTTTGTCAGTAGTTTTATTTTATACTTTGAGACTCCCCAAAAAAAAGATTTCTCAAAATTCAACCTCCAAGTTGGTCTTAAGGAAAAATTTGCAGATTACCAAATCCACGCTAGTGAAGACGCGTGTAATAGTTAGTTCCTTATTCGTGTATATTCCCCCCACTTCTGAATCATTTTATACTTCACTGTAGACAGAACCCTTTCAACCCGGGTACACGGCAGTGTGTTGTTCTGGGGGGTTCAGCTTCCATGGCCCCACAGTGGGAGCTGGAGAAGATTTAGTCCAGAGAGAATAACTGTGTATATGTCACTGCCAAAGCCCGAAATACGACTTCTGCCGGGCTTTGGCCAGCCTCTGTATATCGATCCCTACGATTTGAGGTTATCGCAGCGTTGGAGTATTTTTTTTTTGTGACAATTATGACCATTTATAATTAGCCATAGCTAGTCATATAATTATGGTTATCATCATAATCATTAATCATAATTATTAAGGGCCAGGCGAAAGCTAATGCTAAGTAATGCTTGTCGAATTCTTGCCAATTTTAAAAATGCTACTCGCTTAATTGACAGTTGAATATCATGTGATGCGTAAGCCAATCTCTTAGAAATTGTATTTTTTGAAACGAAAATTAACACGTCGCATCTCTCTCAGTGTAAGCACCACCAGTCTCTAAAATAACGTTTTTCAAAACGTAAGCAACGTGATGCTCATTCCATGAAATAAGGGGATTAATATAACATAACAATTAAACTACCGTGTATATGTAAAAGGCACCATGTCTATTTTCGTCAATATTGAAATAACGCTATTAATTTGCTGCATTTTCGTTACCCTGTACACGTAGGAATAAAACAAGTCCTATTTCAATAAATAACAGATTCACTTTAAAAACACTTCCCTTTCGGCACATGGTATCAATTATCTCTGATGCACAGAAATATTTCAAACTGCAAATGCAAACTTCACCTGTTGTGTTTGTTACACATCTGAAAAGCAAGTAAGGCAGGACGATATAAAGATTGCAGAGAAAACACGATTTAACTGTTGTCCCTGTATTAAGACCAGGATGTGAGTCAACTTCATGTGGTTTTGCATCCAAAATGAAACTAAAATACAATAAATATTCCTTTTTTACTTCAATTTCTGAAACAAGCACTAGCTCAACCTTTTTCAATTTATCGATGTACCATAAAAAAATATGCGTCTTAAGCGGGGATTACACTATAAAAGTTTGATAAAAGTCATTTTATAAAACTCAAAAAATCCAGTCAACAAGGTTATTGGTTACATTCTAGAAAACGCAACCTGTGACCTTATTGGTTGCATTTTTCAAGTTTTATAAAAGGACTTTTACCAAACTTTTATAGTGTAATCCCGGCCCTACACCTCACTGAATACAAGTATATTACAGAGGATTCGAAATCACCTAAGATTGCATTGTGGTGATTGTTCATAAATTATTAAAGAAAACTCATACAAAATGTATGAACTTATCAGAAATGAGTATCTAGGCCCTATATTTGATATTTGCTTAATCTGTTTTCGTCAGGAAAGTGTAAAATGAAGAGCAGCTTTTGTGGTCAGCTGGGAAGGGTGCATATATATTCTATAATCCTTAAGCTGAACTCTGTCTTTTTTCCAACACCTTCAGTAATCTGAAATGAGTGCTGCTTTGTTCCACCTCTACCTGTCACACTACTATTTGAGAAAGCGGCGAATAACACTGTAAAAACGAAGGTTAATAATTTTTTTTACTTCAACGGCAGTCTGTGTAAAAAATAAACAATATAGTGTTTATTAATTATATATTTACGATAGAAATGACATGCCACTTCCACACGTTTTTATGAAACGTGACTTAAAAAAAAAATTCTCTCCCCTTCAAAATTTGCCGCTTCTCAGAATTTGTCATCCTGGGCTATAGACCGCTTAGCCCCCCCGTAAATACACTACTGGGTACATGTTGGAATGTATGTGTACGTGTTGTGCACCTGACGTAAACTTTGTTTCCCTGTAGTGCTGCCATCTATTTTTTAATATGTGAGTGTAATAATTGAATAATTGTAGGCTTGTTTGCTCTCTGTGGCGACTTGAACCCGGGTCCTCACGTAGGGTGTCTACCAAAAGCAAAATTCTGTGACTTTTTTGTGACCTTTTCTCTCTCATTCGCAGGGCTCCCACTCAAAAAATTAGAAAAAGTAGGATGAGGGAGGATACCCCCTTTTGTTGTCTAAGGGGGCATAATAAAAAAAAAAATCCCTAGAATTTTTTTTTTTTCATATCACATTATTTCTGTATCCTGTAAGATTGACGTAGCTATTGAATCTCAAATGTTTGTAAAAATTAGAGGTGGGGAAGGGGAGAATGGCATGCCGTCTGTCTTTGAGGATGTGTTGGTGACAGTGTCTTTGTGATGAAGCTAGCCAATGGTCACACTCAAGCGGGGCCATACAGTAATAACAAACCATAAAAAAATACCAATTAAGACCTGGGGTATCATATTTCAACGCCTTTTTAGGAGAAGCTGTATAATTTGAGATGATTATAACCAGGAATTTCATGTTGAGAATTTATTATTCGCAAATGCGGACTTGTGTAAAATTAGTTTTTGTTCAGATTTTTTTTTTTTAAATTGAATATTTGTTTTTCATCTCTTGAAAAGAGCACATCTCGTGTTCTTTTCGGATTGTTTTCGTGTTATCGTTGAAAAAGGATAGAAATCAACATCTACATTTTAACATCGAAAAAAGGTAGAATTTTTTCTTGTTTTTATTTTCCATTCTAAAGTTTGTGTTTGCGATGTGTTTCTTTGATCCCTGCTAAGCTAGTTGTGACAAGTTACTTATTTTCCAACTAGATTAGGCCTTTTTCTTGGCCATTTGGATGGAAAAATACCCTTCTAGTTGTGTCTTTTTCAAAAAAATTTCCTGTATACTAGTAAGTCTATTACTAAATCATGTGAAAATACGGGTATATTCCGGGAAATACGAGACGTATGGTCATCCAAATAATGATTAAAATTTATTCTGGTTAAGTCCGGTTT
This sequence comes from Pholcus phalangioides, assembly GCF_987345545.1. Classification (NCBI taxonomy): domain Eukaryota; kingdom Metazoa; phylum Arthropoda; class Arachnida; order Araneae; family Pholcidae; genus Pholcus; species Pholcus phalangioides. The sequence continues at coordinate 31,531,202 of NW_028301604.1, forward strand.
CTAGTTTTCGATAAAGAGATGAATCTATTTTTTGAAAAACGTTAATTTTTCTGCATATGCTATACGCTTTCACCTTGCATCCTTTTGTACATGCAATAATTTTCTACCTCGCATATGCTTTTTATATTGTTTTGAATCAATGCCAGCACCACAACCCTTTTCAATCATGCCGCACTCTGTTTTTGCCTATTTAGTGCATTTTTTGCGTACCTTCATGTATCTATTTTTGCAAATGTTATACACTCCTGTTCTGCATGTGCTATACAATTTCACCTTGCATCATTTGTACATGTAATAATTTTCTACCTCGCATGTTTTTCATACTGTTTTTTCATGTTATAATTTTTGATTGCAGCAGGCTCTGTAAACTTCTGATAGATTTTTTTTGCTGTTTTTCTTTAAGTTTGTAAATCGCCACCCTTCCTGTTTCGCAGGAAGTTATAATTAATTAATGAGTTTTATAATTGATAATTTTATTAGTTAAAAATATTAATAAAAGTCTCAATTAACAATTTTATTAAAATTTGAAATTTTCGCCTGCTACGTCATTTGTACCAATACACTGGAGCTTACTCCGCTTCGCGAGTGCCCTTTTTTTCTAGTGCCCCACCAGTTTAAATGTCTTATAAAATGGCCTGGGCCCTACTGCAATATCTGGGGCCACTAGACCAGGGTTTCTCAACTTTTGGAATCCCGCGGCAAGGTCGATTTCTTTTTTTTCATTGGAAGGCCTGGGCATATACAAGAGTAATGGGAAATAAAATGGGTAAAAATGAAAAAATAAACCCCTCACGGCCCGGAAGTTGAGATACACTGCACTAGACCAACCAAGGGCCCTTCCAAAGGATGGATTTCACATATTCTTTTTCATATTCACATTTTTCGAAGTCCAATATTAGACGCTTGTTATTTGCTCTATCGTTATGCTTAGGTGTCCGTCTAGATCAGGCATCTTTAATCCGTTGCTCGCGAGCACCACGGTACTCGATGCTCGTGTCCGATTTGGTGCTCGCGAGCATTTGATCGTTTCATTTAAACACCATGTGCAAATTGCATTCAATTCTTAAAATCATCCGGATTTTTTGCATTCGTATGTCCAACATGACGTAAGAGTGCTCTTTTTTTTATGATGGGTACAGGCAGTACTCGTGACTGGAAAAAGGTTAAAGACCTCTGGTCTAGATCGCAAGCTTGTTACCGTATTCCAATGGTACTCTTTTGTCAGCTGCCTCCCTTGTGTAATTCATGGTTTATCGGCGGCTTCCCAAGAACTTTGACAGTTTTTTTCACCATATAAAAGACCCACTTTAAAGCATAGGTTTTGTGTGCACAAATCCATACTTTTGGAAGTACTGTGGTACTCATTTAAATTCGGCCTAAAAGTTATGTCGCAACACAATTAATGGCGAATGAGTCCGATGCCATTCTTCTCGTTAACTCTCTCGTTCTTTCACATGCGTATACAAGTACTGTAGGATTTCGTCGTTCGCTATAACTAGTCGGTAAAGATCAACGCGATCAAAATAAATAAAAATGGATAATTTAAAAAAAAAATTCTTTCACCTGTCCCCCCCCCCCCCACAAGGATAGGGCTGCAGCCCTAAGACTTGGGACAATCACCATCATTGTTTTTCATGCTATAAATTTACTATAGAGCCGCCGCCCCCCCCCCCCCCAGTGAAAACTCTGGGTTTGGGACCGCCAAAGATCCAACAGCCCTGCTCCACGATGTGGGGGAAGATCATGTCCTTTCTACACAGGCCGACGCATCCGCCATTTTGGTGCTCTGTAGTGCTGCTCAATGTTATCTTACCGTAGGCAGTGCCGTCTTAACGCATGGGCCTACCCGGGCGCCCCAAGAAAAAAGGGGCCTCACAAAAATTAGAACCGGTTCGAATTTTCGAGAATTCGCCAAGTATGGCCTCAGAAAAATCACTTGGCCCGGGGGCCCATGATGCTCTTAAGACGGCCCTGACCGTGGGATCCTCAGGACCTCTTCCTTTTTTTACTAACATCAGCGTTTTTGAATCATTTTTCGTCATTGTTTTCGAAATTATTGCAAAAATTCCCGCGATTTTTGGCTCCAGAATGTTAAAATTCGGATAAAAACCGGATTTCCAGAGTTATAAAGACCGATGCAAAAATCGTAAACTGTACATTAGAGCGCCAAGTTCCTCACAGGGAAACGGAGCTTCCCTATGCGAAGTGAAATTTAATTATTTTTGGAATTAAATTTTTTTAATCATATTTATGATAAATATTTTTGATAATGTTAAATTTTAGAACTAAATGATATTAATGGAAGTAAAAAAATCAGTGGAAAATAGCAGACGATATTTGGCGCCATAATTTTGTTGTGTATAGCATAAGAGTTAGGTGATTTTATATATAAAATGCGCAATCATTTTCTGTTTTTCTATTCCGTTTGATTTTGGAGAAATGATGCGTATGTAGAGGATTTTTAACGAACTGAACTAGTTGAATCCTGAATTTATTTTAAGTTAATCCTGAAACATTTCTGATTGATCACGTTTTCTATTCCTCGTTTGGCGAGTTATTGCTACTTTGCTACTTAGTAACGACCTATTGCTGTTAAAGATTCGTAAGTTATTTTATCATGCATTTAAAGAAAATGACATGTTTGAATCATAAATAGTTTATAAATTTTGAGATTTTTAATTAACAAAACAAGGCTAATTCGCATTAATTGGACGTCAGCCCCACAATCTTGCTTGATCACTCCAGTGAACTTTTCTGATTTGGAGACTTATCGCTTGTACATTGAGAGTATTCCGTGGGATTAAAAATAAATGTGATAGATGTAGTTCAATTTATTTTCATTTCTGTCATTTTTTTTTACAATAAGCAACAAAATTGTGTTTGTTAATAATCGTTAATTAGTGTTACAATACTAGGCAAATTTAAGGGACCAATCATCAAGATATTTCAAGGGCCTCTATAGCCAAATTAAGTACAGTGGAACCTCAATATATTATTTTCAGGTCAATGTTATCAGTCATAATCTCCCAAACATAGTCCAGGAAAATAAATTAAAAGACCCTCGTTCCCCGTCAATGTCAGATAGGGATTACACCACAACTTTATTTTCAAGTTCTTTTTCACATATTTTTATAAATGCACAACATGTTACAAAACTCATTCATTCTACTCTTAATCTTCACATCGAGACAATTCCATAATTTGGGAAGGGTTTAAATTTATGCAGTTTTTCTTTTTGTGGTGATGATGGAGCAAAAATTCTTATATCGCTTATTAGATTACAGGTAAATATATGCTGTTTAGCGTGTATTTAATGTATTTATGTTGTTAGTGTTCAATTGGAATTCAAATGCTTTATTCTGGAACAGCTTCAGACAATTATCACTTTCACTGAAAATAATCATTTGAAAATAACTATTAAAACTTGTATGCAGGGACGGGCTTAAGTATGTTGCGGCCCGGTGCAAAAAAAATTTGCGGCCCCTCTGAACACACACAGGGGTTTTCCAATACCCCAGGGTGCCCATAGATACTCTGGTGCCCGAGAACGACTGTAAAACTCCTTCATAGTCATAAAAAATGCCATTTGGCAATAAATATGGACAAAAGTGTCCGCTTCCCCGTGAAAAAATTGCAACTGCGCCTCAGACACTCGAAGATTTGGGGCTCTCAGGGCTAGAAAACCGATTATCTACCCACGCCCTCTACCTTAAAGGTTCTCTATTTTGGACTGAATTTCAAGCTATTGCTTTGCTAAGAGGTTGCGGCCAAAATGTAATCCAAACATTTTTATTCCCTTTTGCGGTCCCAAAAATTTAGCGGCCCGGTGCAGCCGCACCCTCTGCACCTGCCTAAATCCGGCCCTGCTTGTATGATTGTTCATTGTTCAGAGGTGAATTACTGAGATTCTTATTCCAAAGAAACTGGGGCAGAGGTATTTTTTGCATTTGAAAGAGGCGTTTCATAAAAGGAAGAGGTTTGACTGTATTTCAGTTAATAAAGAGCTGTACAATAGGAATCAATTAGAAATATGTCATAGAATTTACCACATAGTCTACTGTATATTTATTTGTACATGTTAAGCGATATGAACTTTTTTGTTTGACATTATTTTAAATTAAGATAAAAAAATGTCATTTTTTAATTTATTTTTTCAAAAAATCAGGTACATTTCAAAGAAAGCCAATTTGAGCTTAAAAGGCAAGATGACTGGAAAAAGTTGAAGCTAACTGCTGTGCCCCATAGTTCCCAGGTTCCCAATCCTCCAAAATCTCTCACTCCTCAACAGAAAAAGAATATAGGCCTTCCAAAAGTTCTGAGCAGACAGAAAGACATGACCACTGAAAGCCCAGAGAGACCATCTTGGGATGATTTATGCTCTTTCCCAAAGGAAAAAGTCCTGAGCAATGATTTTGTATGTAATGTGTTCGAATAACCTTATTTCCTCTATTCTCTTTATTATAAAGCCAGAAAATAAACAATTAACTGTTTCGTTTAGTGTAGTTCATATCCTCAAGGGGACGAGACAGTATTTCATGCAAAGCATATGCAGTGATTACTCTGCAAATTAATTTAGAATTAGTTTAATGACAATGTTTTAAAATGCATCATTTTTAGCTTGTATCATTATCTTGCATGGAAAATGCTTTTAAATTTTTCATTCACACTGAATTTTGAAACAAAAAAACTTGCGCATTTAATTTTGCCTATGCAAAAATGCAGGTGTTTAGCACGCATGATTGCACGAGTAATTTTTACTCATGGCTTGTGCTTCTTTCTCAAGGATATGAATGTGAAGTTTCAATGAACTAGGGGTTCTAAGAAATTATGAAGAAAAGTTTTTTTTTTTTTTTAATTTAAAATTTTCAAATTTTTCACTGTTTTCAAAATTTTTAATTTCCAATGAATCTCAAAGATCCTAGTTCATTCTATAGCCTTAAGTTAGTTTAGTAAGTGTAAAAAATTTCATAATGATAGGTCAAACCATTTTTGTGTAATCGTGTGCGCAATGGCAAAAATTGACATTTCGCGAAAAATGCAAGATTGTGAAAAATGAATTTTGATGAAATTATATTTTCTCAAAACCATAGATACATGAAAATAACCTCAATATTTAAAGATATTATCAGTTTTTAATATTGCCAGCATGCTTTCTTTCTTTAATTTGTCATTTAATACTTAGAAAAGCCTGAAGCTTCAAATGCTCAACACACAGCAAGTTAAAACAAAGCCACAGATTTGAGAACTAATGCAGCAAAAATTCACTTAATTTATTTTGCAGTCTGTATTTTACATTTAATATGTTCTGCGAGTAATATTTGAGGGGAATTAGCAACTGATATAAGAAAACTGACAAAAAAAAAAGTTAGTTGGCATTATAATCGTTGATTTGTTTATTTTTGACTTAGTGGTAAAAAAAGCATCCTCAATGCTATTGGGTATATCATGGTTAGTGTAATACAAAAAATATAAATACATTTCAGAAAATAAGCATTAAGGTGTCCAATGTGTGCAAAAGATTTAGAAGACAGGAAAGTTTTCGACAATTATCAACAAATCGAATTATACAGACGTACAAGCACATAACACATTATTATAATTGCAAGAAAAACATGAAAATCAGGTTTCTCTCATTCACTGGTGGACACTTATTTCTAATGTCTATTACCAAAACATCAGAACACATGAATTTTCACAACTAATCACATAACATACTACATGTAAATATGTATTTTATGAAATTTCCCCATTTCATGAAAATGGTTTTATATTCATTGTCCAGATCGTAATCAACACTAATGATGTTCACTGAAGATATGAACTGTTGCATGTGCACAAGTTCAATCTTTCTTGCATGCTCAATATATTCCCATTGTTGATATGTTTTCCTTTACCATCACACAACCTAGGTTACGTTAAAAAAAACTGTTCATGCCACTTATTTCTATTTCTATTGTGATTAATTAAAGGATAATTTCACTGAACAAGAAACAAATAATGATTCAGGAAAAAATAATTGAATAATAAACTGGTAATGTAACTCAAAAGTACACTATGGACTTTGATATACATACACGAAATGCAAATAAGAATAAAAAGTATAGGTCAGGGCTTGACAAATCGAAAAAATTTTTTAGGTGCCAGCCAAATTTCTTAGGAGCCAAGGATGATCTTAATTTCAAGAAAAAAAAATAGTCCTAAATATTTTTTTTTACTTTTTTCGGGACTTTATCATTTTTTCTGTTAAAAGACAACTGTCTTAAAAATCAAAAAATAGACTCCAATTTAGCTATCACAAAGAAATTTTTAAGCGCCAATACAGATTTTATAGTCATCATATGGACTTGGCACTTGAGATTCGTCAAGCCCTGTGTAAGTGACAGTTTTTTCTTCAACTAAATGAAGGAAAGACTCGCAGGAAAGTATTGCAAATATAGAAGGGGTAAAAAAAGACTATAATGCAAAAGTTACTCTCTGGTTACGAGTTGGATACTGTGTTTAGAGTTTTTTAGATGCTCTTTGTGTTGCGTATGATCGAAACACACATGATCATTGTGGACTCCTACCAGGAATCATTCTGCATTCCTTCACCAAATAATTGGTGCTGAAGCAATTCTGTAGTAACACTTATGGCAGCTCAACACTGTCATGTATAGAATGCTCTTGTATTGCACATAATCCAAAACCCCATGAACACTGGATTCTTACCAGAAATAATTGCTTGATCTGAATAATTTTAATATTTTCCCAGATGAATTGCTGTTGGGTCACACAGTTTGGAGCAAAGAACTACATATCATTTATATTTGTTTCAGTAACTTGTCTACAGTAAAATGGTTCAATAAAATTCCAAATTTCCTGATCTGTTATTAAAGAGTTTTCTGTAATTGAAAATTTAATGGCTAAATCCTCTAAAGTAGGGTGGTAGTTGATTATATAGTGTAGAAACGTGTGTGGTGTTACAAATATGATACACTGCTGGCCACCGTAAATGCAACACCCTGAAGGAAACATGCAAATAATATGAAATTTACAACATGCATTAGCAGAGGTGAGATATGCAAATGATTATAATTTCAGCGCAGACGCACATCACGCACGCCTGTGGCGCCACTTCAAAGCGCTATTTAAGGCTTGGAGATTTGGACGATTTGAAGTAAATGCAACATCCTGAAGGAAACATGCAAATAATATGAAATTTACAACATGCATTAGCAGAGGTGAGATATGCAAATGATTATAATTTCAGCGCAGACGCACATCACGCACGCCTGTGGCGCCACTTCAAAGCGCTATTTAAGGCTTGGAGATTTGGACGATTTGAAGTACGGCAATTCTGTTTTTCTTGTGGTTTTTTCTAAAAAAACAATCAATTATGCCTCGTAGAAAACAGCGATCAAGTATCCGAGTTCGACAGAGGAAGGATAGTGGCCTACCGAGATTGTGGATTATCTTTCAGGGAAATCGGTAGTCGTGTTGGACGGAACCAAACAACTGTAATGCAGATATGTGATCGTTGGATGCAGGAGGGTACGACGGACCGACGTGTTCGATCGCATCCACCTCAGTGCACCACTTCACGTGATGACAGGCGTATTGTGCGTATGGCAGTGACGGATCGCTCAGCCACAGCACATTCAGTCTGTACCGCATCATCCAGTGTCTGCGTGTACCATTCGACGCCGTTTACAGCAGAGTGGTCTGTCCGCAAGACGTCCATTGCTTCGTCTACCCTTGACGCAGAACCACAGACGTCTCCGCCGCCAATGGTGCGATGAAAGAAGGATGTGGACGGCACAATGGAATGAAATTGTCTTTACTGACGAGTCACGCTTCCGTCTGCAACACCACGATGGTCGGATTCGAGTCTGGAGACACCGTGGAGAGAGGATGATGAACAGCTGCGTTATGCACCGCCACACTGGTCCTGCACCGGGTATTATGGTATGGGGCGGTATTGGATATCACTCTCGCACTCCTCTAGTACGCATTGCCGGTACTTTAAAAAGCCAGCGCTACATCTCCGAGGTGTTGGAGCCAGTTGTCGTTCCTTACCTTCAGGGCTTGCCCACAGCCATATTTCAACAGGATAATGCGCAACCACACGTGACACGCATTGTCCAAAGGTTCTTCGTCAATCGCCAGATTGAATTGCTTCCCTGGCCAGCTCGCTCTCCGGATCTTTCGCCGATAGAAAACATGTGGTCCATGGTTGCTCAACGATTGACCCAGATTACATCCCCAGCTGCCACACCAGATCAACTTTGGCAACGCGTGGAAGCTGCTCGGTCTGCTGTACCCCAAGAACACATCCAAAGTCTCTTTGAATCAATGCAGAGGCGTGTGGCAGCGGTGATCTCCAACAATGGCGGCTACTGATTTTGGCAGGAACCACACTTCACAGAAGTCTATAAATTTAATCATTTGATGCTTGGTCAACATGTTATCTACAAAATAAATATTGTTGCGATATCTCTTGTCTTTCTTGGTGTTGCAATTTGGGTGGCCAGCAATGTATTTGTAAAGTCTTGCTTTCATAAGTGATGTACATTAATTATGTTGTGTGCATATTTTTTTATTGAATACATTTATTCACTCATTGAGCTGATTGGTTGAAATTATTGAACCTGTGTGTGCTATTCAGCATTTAAAGAAAATTCAAATGAAATGATAATCAAAGATTTTTCTGAAATTTTTATGAATTTTGTAATAAATTTTTACAATATCCAGTCAGTAGTGTCCATTTATGAAATCCTTTTCTTCTGGGTTTTTAATGTTTTTGAAGTTATTTCTTTTAAGTAATCTAAATTATCATTTCTGTAAATAAGTGTTTCTTTTTTTGATGCCGACCCTAAAATTAAGGATCGGAGAATGAATTTCACCCTATTTTTTTTCACCTTGAATATTTATGTACGTAACATTTTTGCTAAAACAGAAAAACAAAAACAAGTTCAAAAGTGAATATAAATATTATTGCTATAAAACTATTAGTGTTTAATTGAATTTTACATCTCAATTGCATATAAACTGTAACAAATTCCACTAGCGGCTACTAATAATTTTATGAAATTTCAGTAATCATATATTTTTTCTATTTCCTACTGTAAATTGAAATAAATCATTGAAATTTATCATTTTTCCTTTAAATCTAATTTTTCATACACATTTGTCCCCCCATTTTCAACGCGGGGGAATTCTGTTAGGTTGCCATGCCAAGTCTCCAATGCGACCCTTTTTTTTTACTGTTTGGCGGTCATTTCCGAAGTGACAATTAAGTGCAGCAATCCTGTAGGACCAGCAAGGACCAGAATGGCTGACAGTTCCGCTCGTATATGAAGGAGTCTTACTACTGCCGTGGTCTATTACAGTCCCCCCCCCCTCCTCTTCGAGGAATTACCACACGATCCTGAGAACACTGCTTTACGGGGATTACAAATGTTGAAAGGTCCAGACAACCCAAGAAAGAAAAGTTTTTTGTTCATCCAGTTCAAATAGCTTTTTGCCCCACCCATATAATGTCTGTCCCCCCCCCCCCAATGTAGGGTGGCTACATATTGGCATCGTTCTTTTCTGTTGCTACTCACCCATCCATCCCTCTGGGGGCAAAAAAAAGAATGAATAAAACCTGAGAGAGAAGAAAAGAAATATTGAATACCACAGCTTCTCCAAAGCCTAGATTTTAGAGAAAAATCGAAAAAAAAAAAAGATCTTTGGAGAATCAAAAAAATTCATGACCTTCACTCAAGTTTTGTGACTTTCCCATGAAGGTAGACACCCTGAATATGTCTCCTCCACATGATATTTCTCTCAAAAATACAAAGGTAAAAAATCATTCTTGCTTGGCTTGTCAAGAAATAGGATACACATGAACCTTTGAGTCATTCTGCTGGTAATTATAGAAACTTCATGAACAGTTTACAAGTAAAAACCGAGTGTTTAGAAGTTGCTTAGAAGCATTAATGCCAAAACAAGTTCAAAATATAAAATACCTTTATTTGAAAAATATAAGAAACTCATGTTGCTTGAGAGCAACAATGCCAAATAAAGGATAAACAGTAAAAACTGTACTCAAATACAAACAAGTAATTAACTAATCTGCCTTTAAATATTTTCACTTTATTTCTTCAATTATTAATTAAATTGGGCTATTATGGCAGAGTCTCGTGTAACTACTTTTATGGTTAAATTAAATGGTCAAAACTTAAACTTCAGAGTGGTCGAAAATGGCCAAAATTTATTTTTATTACGCCAGTTAAAACACCCCCCCCCCCCATCGAAACTGATGCAACCATGTTGGAAAAAAGCAGAAAAAATCCTGAAAGGTGACACCAATTCCACCAGAATATATGAATTTAAAGGTGAGCTACAAGCACTGAGAAATTTGGGAAGTGCCAAATTGAATTGTCACCAAAATCTGAAACCGCCAATTCCAAATGTCTACTTTGATGAATACCAATTTCAGTGATCTATTGAGCAAACGAAAGACTAAAGTTCTCTAGAACTAGAACACTGATATGGTTTATTGTAGGTTCTTTTGAAAGCTTGTGGAAAGCTTTGATGCACAAGTTTTTGATAAATTTGACCAATTGTAGTTAGAAGGGTGTTCGTAGAATTGGCAGTTTCAGATTTTGGAGACAATTTGATGTTGCACTGCAACAATCTTTCAGCGCTTGTAGCTGGCTCTGCTCTTTTCAAATATGTGTTTAGTTTGTGTGTAGGTCTTTCAGTAACTTTATAAATTTAGGGTTTTCAGATTTGATGCATTTTCCTTCTATCCACAATAACTTAAAAATGGTAAGAGGACAGAATTGCTGTTGTGTTTTATGTTTAATTTCAGCTCATCTATCACCCCCTTTCATTTGACAGATTAGGTGAAATTCACCATATATAACTATCTTCTTTGTGATTCCAACTACTAAAGTAAAAAATATTTTAGTTTTAATTTTTATCTTTAAACTAGCTACAGTAATAAGTGTTTAAAGAATGCTTTGCATATAGGAAGAGCGGATATTATGAAATACCATTTCTATTTTTTTATTATTCCAATTTAAAATTTTATATCAAATTATAGCCAATGACTTGAAATATTTAATATTCCATATATATAAATGTTATTCACTTTTATTGTATAACATACATGCATATATAAAACTTTTTTCATTTTTGAATTCTTTAATTTTTTTTCATTCTAAAATTTTTGAAATTTTCAATGTTCATATATATGGCTTTCAATTCCCAGTTGTTCACATAATTAATTTGTTTTCAGTTTTTCATATATAAACAATGAAACTTTAACAATATATATGTGTGTGTGCAACATTCGAAATCATTGGTGGTCTGCTGGTGACAGACCACTGATTAACACTAGAACCGCAACACTTTTGGTATACCAAGAACTGTGGACTGGGTCAAATTGGCCCAAACTGTGAAAAAATGGTGTTCCATAGCGAAAAAAGGAATTTAATTTCGGTTCCTGGATTTTCCCCTACTCTTATTCAACATTATTTAACTGTGTATTCAATATTGGGAAAATATGTTTGTTTATGAATATGAAATAGGTTTTAAAATTAGCTAACAAATAATGTAATTCAGTAAAAATAGGATTTTGTATTGAACGGTGTATTGTATACAAAAACTTTTTTCGGTAAATCCATAATATGACAAAGAAATGTAAAATGAGCGTGTCAAATTAAATGTGAGAAAGTCTTGTCAAAACTAATTTCTTACCGATAAATGGTTTAATCATTTATGATGAGCAGTTTGGAGCAAATTATTTTCATGATTTTTTTACTTTACTGCATGTTGAAGCAGCACAACCCATGCAAAAATTAAGATTTGTTTCCACATTTAGATATTACCTAAAATCTGACTTGTTTCTTTTTTTCTTTCTTTTGATGGTTATCAAGAGCGCATGAACATGTCTTCTTGCATAATGGTGAAAAGTATGATGAACGCATCTCCTCAACAACATTTTAGAGGAACTGCTTTCGAAAAATAGTTTCGCTGTTCTGTACTATTCTATGCAAAATCCAGAAATTTATAGTGAGAACCAGGATGTTGTAGAAAATTTGGACAGAGGCCACCTCCATGAGGCTACCGTCACTGATTATTTTATTGGTACATCTACGGCAAATTTTGTTGAATTTTAGTATTCTAAAATATTCAAATATTCTAACATAAATATAAACTTTTATTTCAATACAAATTTTAAAGATTAACAGGTGTCTTAGAGATTTCATTATGCAGACATCCATGCAATGAAGAAATTTAAAATTCAATCTCACTCGCAGTTAGGTTCATTGAGTTATTTGGAATTTTATCAAAGTTGGTTTTACGTAAGGGATATTTATTTGCCCTGAATAGCTTTCTAGCACATATTTAATGATTCTGAAACACAAAACTTCAACTTCTCAATTCTCTTGAATATTATTTTGGGTGATGACAATTTTTTTTGTACCAACTTGAATCAAATTTCACTAGTATATGAATGCCTGATTTGGTTTCTGTCAATCCTACTAAGTCATTGTTTCCTTCAAACTCACAATCATTTCAATATTTTCCTGAAGGTCAGTATCTTCTGAGGAATAAGACTAAGATGATTCTGTAACTAGAGTTTTGAATTATTTTGGCAAGAATAAAGACATGACATGAATCTTGACTTGTTTTATAAAAACCATATCCAAAATGAGTGATCAAGCATATTTCATCGCAAAAATGACTGGTGTGTATGCAGAATCGGCTTTTGGAGGGGCATAAGGATTTCTTCCATAGAAATTGTGGGTCACTAATGCTTAAAAATAATTTTAAATTAGCATAGAGTAAGACTATTTTCTCTAATATTCTAATTTTCTACAAAATTATTAATTTTTCATTTTCTTGGGGGGGGGAAGGGCCCCCATACCCCCAGATTTTGCCTTTGGTGAAAATCCGGATTTGGATTCTGCAATTACGCAGTGGTAATCAGTTAAATATATGATTTTCTAAGGTTTCAATTTTGAGTTGGCTATTCCTTTGAAAAAGCTCTGGTTGCCATGAAAATCACACAGACCTACAACACAAATATGTATGCATTAAATTTCAAATCCATGCATTACTAATTTGGAGGATAGTTGCAGGGCCGTAACTATGGTGTGGGGGGAGGGGGAAGCAGGCAGGTCAAGCCCCCATCCCTGGGCTCTGGACTAGAGGGGGGGGGGGCCAAATTCACCCTTTATAACTGCTTCTTCTACATTACACGTGCCAAAATGTGTGCTTGCCCCATTTGAGAAATTATGCAGTTGCGGCCCTAGACAGATGACACCACATACTGAACACAAAACACGCTAAATGCTAGGCACACACATACAAACACACTTAAGTTTCACCAACACAAATCTGACATACCCATATTCAGGCGTGAAAATAAATAACAGATATAATAAACAGATAATAAATAATCATAGAAAGCATGGACTCTACTAATTTAGGGCTTGAAATTTAAACAAAATATCTTGTTGAAAAAAATTTGACATTCTTTCCCAAGTTGAGGTCTTCTGTTTACTTTTCCCTGCCCAGGGCCCATCCACCAAGTCAAAAGTGTTCAAGATTACTTTGTAGTTGCATCATGAACTACTGATGAAGAATTCAAACACTAAAATTAAATTTGATATATATGTAAAATTAATGTGCAATAGAGAGTTCTGTTATGAAAAGCTACTTATTCAAACAGTTGCTCTGTTAGTTTAAATTAAAAATTACTAGTATAAATCAAAATGTACAGTACATTTCACCACAATAATTTAAGTAATACGAGATAAAAAAGATAAAAAATTGCTATTATTTTTTCTTTCGCAATCTATAAATTTTATTAATATATTGTTATTTTGATTCATACTTTAATAAATGTCATGTTACTTTAAATTTATAGGATTTTCATAACATTGCACATTAAAACTGATGGAACTCTGCTTAAGTCGTCACTACGCTTAAGCCATCATAATTTTTTGATAACTTGAGGTGATGACTCATCAAGGTTTTACTGTATATATGTATCTATGAGCATGTACGTATTTATGTGTGTATGTATGTGTATATATAAATAGTATTGTGAAACAGAAAGGTATATTTATTCCATGGACTCATTATTTATACAATATCGTAATTTAACAATTTCAGCTCTGATAATTCTAATTTTTAGAGTGCATACATTTTTGAAATATTCATATCTTATTACATAACATTTATTAACATAGCGTTTGGTACTTGGAAAAAATTGGTGGCAAAATATAATGATTTAATCCATAGGGCTGCCTGGAAGGATGTTATGTCCCTTGGAGCCCAATATGACTATTGTGTTCATGTGTTGTTCTTTCTATGTGGTTTTTGTTCTGTCTTTTATATGTATTTTGTGTTTGTTTTTGCAAATCAAAAAAATTTTGCTCTCATGAACTCAGAAATTTCTTTGCTGAATGGATCCAAGGCCTGGAGATAACCACTTTTGAAGAACTTTCTGATTTGATTACTGTGGAACAAATAAAACAGAAAGTACCCTCCGATATGCAAAAGCATTTTATTGATGAGTGGTTTCAACTCAAACAACCTGGCATCACTGCAAATAAATTAGATGACTACAAAAATGTCTGAGTGAAAGAAAATCCATCGTTCAAGCAACAAGACTTCAGTTACAGAGAAGAGCAACGACTATTGATAGAAGCAGCACACCGACCACCAAATCAGACATAATCAGGGGTCTGTCCAGCCGGAATTTGGGTCCGGAAAACGGACCCTTCACAAAATTCCGGGGCTAAAAAACGGACCCTTCACAAAATTTGGAGGATAATAAACGGATCCATCACAAAATTCCAGAAAACGAACCCTTCATGAAAATTACGTCGTAAAAAACGAACTTTTGCGACTGCTGTGCGACAAAATTCTTATCAGTTATGACCCTAGTCGTAATAGAAAGCCATTGATCTATTTTTTTAAGCATGCATTGTTGGCCCAACACCACCACCCCCTCCCCCATAGATGAGTAATCTTATCTATAGAAGTTGTTGGTTGGATACCGGAAAACATGACCTTGAAAAGGCGATCGGAGAAAGAGCGTGACCTTGAGAGGGCTTTCCTTGTTTCTAGTCTTCTGGTTAGGACATCCCGCTGGTTGAAGACGGATTGACCGCGTCCGATATTTTATCGCACAACCTATGCCATTATACAAACGCTTTAGCCCCGCACTTCTCCTCAAATGGTCTTTGAATCACAACCTCTTGTTAGTCGTAAAATCGGCGTAGTTGATGCTTATTGTATAATTGGATTTTTTGTGCACGTTTTTTTTCCTGTATTGCGCTTTCATTTTTGAAAATTTAATATGAAGCGTGGTCGATCACCAACAGGTGGAAATTCAAGGAATAGTGATTACTACATTAAAAAAATACGGCCAACTGACGTTCGGGGACGCAGCTCCATAACATCGTTTTTTAAACGAGGATCTGAAAACGTCACCAAAAAGACGTCAGATACAGATAATTCCAGTTGTGCTAACCCGGAAAAAATTACTGAAACATTGCTTCCTTCATCGGTTTCGAACCACGCTGTCGAAACCTTGGAAACGGCGCGATACATTACCGATTTATCGGAGGCGCCTAAAGACATTACCGATTTATCAGAAGCGCTGAAAGACATTTCGGATTCTTCGAAAGACATTGCCGATTCGTCGGAAGCGGCGGAAGACATTGCCGATTCGTCGGAAGCGGAGGAAGAGATGACCGATTTATCGGAAGTGGCGGAAGACATTGCCGATTCGTCGGAAGCGGCGGAAGAGATGACCGATTTATCGGAAGTGGCGGAAGACAATTCCGTTTCTTCGAAAGACATTACCGATTCGTCGAAAGCGGTGGAAGACATTGCTGATTTATCGGAAGCGCTGAAAGATGCTACGAATTCGTCGGTAGAGCCGGATTTTAAGAAAATTTCATCTACAGAAGCTAGAAAAATGGGTCCAAAAGTACCGAATTTGTTGAACATCGCACGTTTTGAGAAGCTTCACAGTTGGCTATGTTACAGCATTTCTGCATCTGGCTTTCTTTGCAAAATATGTTCTACATTTTTTGATAAGGGACCCTGGATTGACCAAGGGGTGCAATTTGGTGATCACCCAACACGATGTGTCAACAAGCATATATATAGCCAGAAACACAAACAAGCTGTGAGTGCATCAAAAACTAGGAAAATGATAATAAAAATGAAATAAAATAGGAAAATGAGGTTGCTGTTTAATTAGTATTACTTTCACTGCTATTTTGAACGTTTTCACAAAAATAAGGTACATTTTCACAAAAACAGGACCCTGTGCAAAAAGTCTGGACAGACCCCTGATAATGACAAGGTCTGAAAAAAGACAAAAATCATGAATACCAGAAAAATCCCAAAAGAGTGTTACATCGGTGAATTGGATCATTTCGCTGAATGACTGATTAAAGGTATGAAGATAACTCCAAAAAGAAGCAAGAGGATGTGTAAAATGCAAGAATTGGATTGGAATTACCTAAACCAAGTGAGTCCAATCTTGACTTGCATTCTTTACATTATGCTGACATCTGCATAGAGAGCAGGATTTGTAAATTGATAAAACTTTTTTTTTTAAAAAAACAAAAAAATTGGTTTTTTTTTTGGTTTAAACCAGTTTTTGGTTTTAATAGCATTTGCATTAAAAGCTATTAAATTTCTGAAAAATTAATCATTCAAACTTCTAATAATTAATTAAAATAAAATGTTTACTAATATAAATAACAATTCCCATATTAATCTATAAATATTTCTTACATTTTAATAAAAACTCATCTGAATGGAGTCACAGTTCATGTCAATATCAGCAGAACAAGGCCTTGTTCAGTTGGTTGATTTTCCCACGAAAGGGGAAAACTTCTTAGATCTTCTGTTTGCTACCGATCCTTCGGTGGTCTACGACGTATATGCACTTCCACCCTTCTGCAACAGCGATAATCCACCGCACTTGCCGATACACTTCTCATTGCCAATCAACACTAAACTATCACAATGCAGATTATCCACGATTATCAACTATTGTAAAAGATCTGCAGAACCAAGTACTGGCTGGAACTATCTCAGCTGCGGATGCTTTGCCAGCTCTATTTCTGCAGTCTCGTGAACATGTTCCCCGTCAAATGAGATTTAGAAAAAAAGATAAGGTTTTACGAATGCTAAACAATAGGAAATTGCATGCTTGGTGTCAATATAGATCAATACCTAGTCAAACCACTAAAGAACAATACAAGGTCATGGCTAGGAACTATGCAAATTACGTCCAAGAGAAAGAGAGTTTACATCTCCTCAACCTCTGTAAAAATCATGATCGGAACTTTTTCCACCGAGATGTCCGCAGTAGACTTCGTGTATCCCGGGACATACCAACGCTAACTGTGAATGGCGCCACAATAACGGAAGATTATGAGAAAGCAAACGTTTTTGCGGACATATTTTCTGGTTCATATAATTTCAGTCGTTTTGGTTACGACCATCGTTATCAAGGCCTTATGAATGATCATCCCTTCTTTCGTGACATGTTCAGCACTCAGACGATAAAAGCCATTATTGCTTCTCTTCCTGGTCGATCATCTCCGGGTACTGACAGAATACCTAGTTGTTTCTACAAACGTCTTTCAGACCCGATATCTTCTCTGCTTAGCTCCATCTTCACATCCTTCTATGACTACGGGTCTATCCCATGCTCTAGGAAATCTGCAGTTATTAGTCCAATTTATAAGAATAAAGGCTCCAGGGCAGATCCGAATAATTATCGCCCGATATCGTTAACCGATATATCCTGCAAAATTTTCGAGAGATGCATCGTCAATCAGTTACTTCCATTTGCCGACGAGATGGGCTTAATCCCCTCAGTTCAGTTTGGCTTCATTCCTGGCCGCTCCTTACCAGTGCAGCAGTTGATTTGTCATGATATATGGGAGAGTGCTATAGACTCTGGACAAGAGATTGATGTAATTTACGTCGATTTCCAAAAGGCATTTGATAAAGTAGACAGATTGCTACTACTCAGGAAGCTAGCTTGCATGGGGGTTCCTGATAAAGTTGTGAGGATAATTCAAGAACTGCTATCAGACAGAGTTCATCAGGTTCGCGTAGCCAGCGTGATGTCTAGAGAATGTCAGGTGCCAAGCGGAGTTGTCCAGGGATCGGTGTTAGGTCCGATCTTATTTACTTTGTACACTTACGATATTACTCAGGCTGTGACACCCATCTCTCTATTGCAATTCGCTGATGATGTGAAGTTATTCTCTCCAGTGGAAAACACTAGGGGCCTAAGAATTGCATGCCAACAACTTTTCCAGTGGAGTTGTCAGTATAAGCTACCTATTTCATCATCAAAAAGTGGATCAATGCATTTAGGTAGACGCACCGATCCTGAATATTACCAACTAGGTAATGAAACGTTACAGCAATTGGATACATGAGTGGATTTAGGTATTGCAATGAGCCGCATTCTGGATTTCACTCATCATTATCATGTCATAGTCTGCAAAGCTAATAGAATTTCATATATGTTACGTACGGCATACCATAAGTGTGATGCGCATACGTTGTCATATGCTTTCTGTGTGTACGTTCGCCTGACTCTGGAGTTCTGTTCGCAAGTATGGAGCCCTTACAAAATCAAGGACATACAGCTCCTCGAAAAGCCACAGAGGTCGTTTACTAAACGAATACCTGGCATGAGCAGTCTATCTTATTGCCAGAGACTTCAATTTCTGGGTTTACACTCACTGGAATGGTGTAGAATCGCTGCAGATCTGAAGATGTGCTACAAACTAGTCCACCAAATTGTTTATCTACCATCGAGAGAGCCTTTCTTTGAGATCATAGACAGGCGAGTTAACCTACGTAGGCATCGCTTCCAAATAAGAATACCAACGGCTAGAAGGGATTGCTTTTTCCACGGATATAGATGCCGTGTGGCAAGAATATGGAACAGTCTTCCATCAGAACTTGTATGTGCCTCCTACGCAAGATTCGCTTCCACTATTGGGGATTTCGACCTGACTCCGTATGCGAAGTGCTTCCCGTACTGACTATTTTTTTTTTTTTTTTCTTCCAGTATAAATGCATTTCATGCCTTCTGGGGTTATTGTAAATAAATAAATAAAAACAAATTTTTGCAATTTAGTTATTTTATAACTCAACTCCAGGAATTATTTTGAGTTTGAGAATTCTTAATGTTATTATTAACCCTATAATAAAGATGTGTTTTCTCTCCAGTTACTTTCAATTAGGATGCTATTTTCAAAAACTATGATAAAAACTAGGCAAATACAACATATTTAATATTAATGTTGATTAATTAGCAATGTTTTACAATGGGGTAGTTATAACTGAAGTTCTGATTTCAAAACACTATAAAATAAAAACCACTGGTCAGAATGACTTGAAAATTTGGATGAATGTTCCTGAGGCAATGGAATTTTGTATGGCGAAGGGGGAAAATACTTAAAAATTTAAAATAGACGAAACTGTACTCATCCAGCACATAGGAAATTTGCTTGCACAATGGATACGATAGCCAGTCAAGGCAAAATGATAATGCAATTAGTATGGCATGATTTCATAATTCATGGAAACATCCCAAAAATGAAGTCATTTAAAAAACAACTACAACTTACACAAGAAATGTTAAATATGTTGTCCACCATGTTCTGGCTGCGAGGGTGAAAGAACAAAAGTGCTTGTTCAACAACAGATCAGAGTAGGCCTATGTCATGGTAATGATACGAACATGCTTTCAATACACTAAAGTTTGAAATCCGACCACTGCACATAACATTTTGAGGTTAAAGTTGCAAAGCCCAAAGTTGCAAAGGTTATAGTAATGTTCACCTGTCAGGTGAACATATTGGCTTGTGTTGTGCCATCTTATCATCATCAAAATGGTTCTTCAGCAGCTGCTTCGCTGGTGTTGCAATGGGCATCTTGATAAAAGTTGTGCTATCCACCTGGGCTGGACAAATCGAGAAAAATTTAGGTGACAACCAAGTTCGTTAAGAGCGAAACATATTTTCCCCCTAAGAAAATCAGTCCTCTGAGTAGTGTTTTTTTTTTACTTTTCTGGGACTTTATAACCCAAAAAATTCTCATATTTGAAGACACATTAAGAAATCAAAAATAATTGTCTGATACTTACACTTCATTTTAGCAATGATGCATATAAAATTTTAGATGCCAAAACCAATTTTCTAGTCACCCCAGCATCTGGGATTTGTCCAACCCTGCTATTTCCACACTGATGCTGTTGAAGTGCCGAAATGATGTGGTTGAGCAAAATAGATTATACCGCTGGCCAAGTACAGCATCATCTATTTGTACATTTCAAAATATTTTTTTACGCCACAAAAAATTCCACTGCTTCATGCAATGCATCCATGCAAATTTTCAAGCCATTATGACCAGCAGTTCTTATCTGTGTTTTGAATCAGAACTTTCATTATAATCACCCTATATATGATTATTTTTCATAAATCACTTACTACCATACATCCTAACCAGGGCCAGTCCTAGAAATTCTGCTGCCTGAGGCAAATAGTATCTTGTCGCCCTTAAGATACGACTATCTGAAAAGAGTTACCTTTCTTTACCTCTATTACCTTGATACAGTGATTCCCAAATTGTTGGCCATGAGGGGGAAGTAATGTTGATGCTTTAAGATGATGCAAGAGAATTTCCTAAACAAAAACGTCCTGATGAGAGTAAAAATGTATCAAATCAATATAACTCTTCCTTGAAGCGAAGTGTGGTTCCATAGTGGATGCACCTGTTTAAATTTTTTCCTGTGGGTTTTGTAAAAATGTCTACCCTTCAAGGGATTAATTGAGCTATTTAGCACATATATATCATATAACACACTGAAATTCCACATAGAATTTGATAAATATGACTTGATGGAATAAGATTTTTCTTCAAATATCAGATGTGTTTTTGTATATTTTTATAAGGAAAAATGAAAATTAATAAATTAATATATTTATTCTGAATCCAAAGAGAAAATTTATTTATTGAAAATACAAGAATCACTCTCCTCATATCTTAGTTTTTGAAATCATGTTTCTCCACGTTATGTTGCTTACATGTTGATATGTTGCATAACATAACGACAAGTTTTTCCTACCTCTTTATTAATACGTCGCTGCAAAATTTTTTAGCGAAGCGACATCCCTGAGTTCATACCTTTGTGACCAGAGGTTTACGCAGGAGAGAACATGGGGGGGGGGGGGAGAGCAGTGCCCTCTCCAAGACAAAAAATTTGAAATATTTTCAAATATTAAAAAAAAATTAAAATATTGAAAGGAAATACCTTTATACTGTTATTTTTAACAATTTTTGTTTAAATCAAAACTCTTTTAGAAGAAATTAGTAGCTGAAAATATTTTGAGAAAAATCCCTTGTGCTTCCTGAACCCACTAAAGGTTGATGTTGCATATGCCAATACTCGTGATCAGCGTGCATGGCATTGTAATGTGGTAGGTCTTCTCATGGTGCATCTTCTAACACCAGTCATTGCAGCGCTTGATCATTTTTTGATGCAGCATAATCTGGATGAACCAACAAAAAACAAACTTCAATCCAATCTGAAGGTACAAATGCACCCTCGAATGACTGATAGCCCATATCGCAGTAAATCTGTCTGTGATATATGCTATCACTCATTCATATTATGCATTATGTTCAATGTCATGTTTTTGGTGGAGTGCTATCAAGCATTCTCTAAGAACACCCTCTACTGCCTTTGCTACTGCGATTTGACCCCACATCTTATGACCAAAAGTGCTTGTTTAGGTGTTTCCTATCTCGTAAAGTTTTTCTCGTGAATTTAGAATCACCCTGTATTACACGAGAGAAACATCAATGAACTAGAACCCCTTCTGTCACCTATCAAATAAAACTGTTAAAATTCTTTAGTTAAAATCAGCGACCGGATTTTGATTAATGTACCACATGAAAAAAAAAAGCTTTATGATATTAACTAATATTTTATAGGCAATAATATTAGTTAAATTGTTAGGTTTGTATATGTTGTATCTGACAGTAGTCAAGACCGTCCAGTTTATGTGTTTAAGTTCTGTGTCAATGACGTCACATTGCCGGTTGCAGCCTTATGTCTTTGTCAATATTCTATACATTATTTATTAATCCAGTTAGTTCTTATGTTTTCATAAATGAATAGTATATAACAACATCATATATCTTCAATCAGTCTCATCACTCAGACAAAATAATTGGCGATGAGATAAAGAAACTTCAATTCCAGTAAGCTGCTTTCTCTTTGTTATCGAACAAAGATGGATCCTAAACAATTCTACAAATTTTTGTAGGCGTTTCAAACTCAACAATGTGAATTGTTTGGAACATTTTTATCGACCCAGATGCAGTTAAAGCAATTGGTCATTATTCAAACATTTGGTAATTTCGATCCAAAGAAAGAATCTTTCATAATGTATATTCAACGCTTCAAAAATTTTCTTGATGTGAAAAACGTGTCATCCAACAAAGAATTGTATGCTCAAATATTTTTGAACTACGTGGGTGTCTCTAATTATAATACTTTAGTATCATTAATTTCGCCACGCCTACTGAGCGAGCTCCCATATGACAAACTGATCAAAACATTTGTAGTCCATCTGTGTCCAAAGAATAATAGTAGTGGCACAACAATTTTTGTCTACCTACGAGATGGAAAATCAAACAATTGTGAATTATGTAGCAACTCTGTGATGGGATATTATCAACTCTGATTTCATGTCACCTTACCCCAATGCAAAATGTCTATAGCGGATATATTCCTACGGGTGCAGTTTGTCTGTGGAGTTCGGAACAACTCTATACGTGAGCAACATTTACAGCCCAAAATTCTTGAATTCTATGACATCTTGAAGAGAGCAATAGCTCTTGAAGTATCAAAAATTAACTGACTCAAACTTTCAAAGAAATCAACAAGTGCAACTTTTGATGAAATCAACAAAGTTGTGAGAAATTCAGACCAGCAAAACGTGACTCAAGTAACTCGCAAAACACAGCTGTATCCTATCCAAGAAGCAAGAACCACCAGCGTTCCAAATCCAGTTCCAGAATAGACTTTGTAAAATTGGGTATATAAAATTTTTGTATTCATTATGGTCGCGATAATCACATTACAAATGATTGCAAAATGAATCCAAAATCTCTCAAGTGCAGTGCTTGAAAGAAAATGGGACACCTCAGAAAAGTATGCATTAAGACACTGCTAGATGAACAGAGCAAAAATCCACCAGAATTCGAATCAACCAATCATGTGTCCAATGGTGTAGATTTTCGTAGTTATGGTGTGCAACAAATTATCAACATATTTCAACACCATGAACAACCAAAAGATAGACAAATATATCTCATCATGATCAACATTGAAGATCGAGAAGTAAGATTCGAAGTCGACTCAGGTGCAGGATTTATATTTATTCCATGCGATGAGTTCCATAAGCTGAACATTCGAGCACAACTTCAAAACTCAACTGTCGCTTTTCGATCATACACTGGTAATGTGTTCCTGTCAGATAGAAAAGTTGATGTGAATGTGGAGTACCAAGGGAAAACATCCTGCGAGGAACTCTCAAAGTCTCATTGCAGCTACATAAAAATTGCAAACCAGTTTTTCACAAGGAACACAAAGTTCCTTATGCAAAAAAGTCAATCAAAAACTGGGCAAGCTTGAATCCCATGGAATCATATCGAAAGCTGCAACAAGTGATTGGGGATCATCGTTGTTGGTAATTCCTAAACCTAATGGAAATGTACGGCTCTGTTTATACTACAAGATTGGTGTCAATGAGCATCTTGTCAGTGCCAACTATCCAATTGGTCTGACAAGATGGTCAGCAGCATGTGAAGCAGCTTTTATCAAGCTGAAAATAGAAATGCCAAGTGACTGAACTGTAACTTCATATGATCCAAACTTACAAGCTGTCTTGAACGTGTGATGCTAGTCCTGTTGGTACCGCCGAAATCTTGGCACACATTATTTGGTCAAGAAAGACCCCTATTTTATTTGCCTCAAGATCTTTGATGAAAGCCGAACAAAAGTATTCACAGCTCGATCGTGAAGCACTAGTCATCGTGTTTGCAGTTAATCATTTCTTCAACTACCTGCTCAGAAAATGTTTCAAATTAGCAACTGACAATCATCCTCTAACAAGGATTTTTCATCCGAGTTCAAAGCTACCTCCTATGATGTGTGGTTGTTTACTTTGATATGCTAGTTTTTAGTTTTCTTTCAGTATTCGATTATGAAATTATGTTCAAGAAAGGTATCAAAAACACTGATACCAATTGTCTTTCCAGGCCTCCAGTTGGGCAGAAAGAGACGTCTAGTGACATGGATATCAACAACAAAATCAATCAAGTGTGCGTAGCGTCAATTAATGAAAATATAGATAGAATTATTGAATGCCGACTCAATCAAAAAAGCAACTGACTATGATGAAAATTTATCGAAATCAAACAGGAAATTCAACAAGATCCTGAACTTTCTTATGAATATACCCAATCCTATTCAAAGGACAGAGTAGTAATTCCAAAAATGCTACAGAAATCTGCTTTAAATGAACTGCATCGAACACACATTGGCATCACAAAAATATTGTTGAGTATAGTATTAGTAATAGTATAGTATTAGTAATAGTATAGTATTAGTAATAGTATAGTATTAGTAATAGTATAGTATTAGTAATAGTATAGTATTTTCACAAAAACTTTGTTGAAAATACATTTATTGGAAAGGAATCAACAAAAATATTGAACATTTATCCAGATCATGTGAACAGTGTGTACAGATCAAGACAAATCCTTCGAAGGTACAAGTCCATCCATGAGATGAACCAAAGGAAAATTGAGACAGTGTCCACATCGATTATGCTGGGCCTTTCCAGAACAATTTTTTCTTGATAATTATCAACGCAAAATTCAAACGGTCCGAGATCAAAATATGTCGAAATGCACCTTTTACATTCTCAACCCTTGAAATGTTATCTGACATTTTCGCTATGCACAGATATCCACACGCAATTATTTCAGACAATGCAACAATTTTTTATCAGTGACCAGTTAACATCTTATTGTGCTAAAAATGGAATCTTTCAGAAGCTTATTGCACCTGGTCATACTACTACTAATCAAAATGTACAGACATTGAAAAATCGATTGAAAACCATGTCCAATGAGCCAAATTCAATGCATGCGAAAGTGAGAGAAATAGTTTTTCGATAGAGCCACTCCATTGTCAAATGGTAAAACTCCTGCTGAAATGTATTCGCAATGCAACATCCATATTCAGCTCGATGCTCTTTGAACCATGCAACACATTAAGAACACTGAACACACAATCAAGTTTAGACAATTAAGCATGGGAGACAGAATACAAGCCTGATGTTATGCCAACAATCAAACTGCATGGAAACTTAGTATTGTCATTCAAAGATTTGGAAAGCTTCACTATCAAGTGAAGTTAGATGATGGCTATTCTTTCAAAAGACACATTGATCAACTGAAAAGAACAGAGGTTCTCAAAAAGTCAGTCTCCTTACCAACTACCAAATTTAATGATGAGGATTCTGACAAACAGATTCAACAACAACCCAGATGACAAGAGTTTTGTTATCCAGGAATGTATCAGCCACAACCTGATTACTCCCAGAATTCAGATGTTCAACCACAAGAAAAGAAAAAGCCAGGATGTACCAGGCTCAGACCAACCTGATACCCAGCTTCGAAGGTCAACACAGCAATGCAGATCTCCATCATACCTGCAGAATATGTCACAGATTAACTGTTCAATTAAGCATGGGAGAACTATTGTATCTGATAACAAAATGTAAAATCAGTAGCTAAGACCGTCCAGTTTATGTTTAAGTCCTGCGTCAATGACGGTCACATTGCCGGTCGCTGCCTTATGTCTTTGCCTATATTCTATACATTATTTATTAATCCTGTTAGTGCTTGTTATGTTTTCATTAATAAATAGTATATAATAACATCACGTCTTCAATCAGTCTCACAACTCAGATAAAATAGTCTCGAAATTTTAACAGTCATTATCTGTGTGTGGTAAAAAAACATTAGTAAAACTTTCAAAGTGTAGCCATCCTTAGCTTTCATATTGTTTTTGATTAAAATTACAGAAAGCCTAAGACATGAACACTTTGCTTTGCAAGTTTTACTAATATTCTTTTACCGCACACAAATAACAACTGTTAAAATTTTGAGGCAAACTCAATAATTTAACTTATTTATTGCTATAAAATATTCACCAATATATATCATATTGCTTTTTTTCATGTGACACATTAATCAAAATTCGGTCGCTAATTTTAATCAATGAATTGTAACAGTTTTATTTGATAGGTGGCAGAAGGGGTTCTAGAAGGGGTGGCAGAAGAAGTTCATGTTCATTGCTGTTTCTCACATGTAATATAATACTGTACTGTATAAATGTTTTCAACATTTTCTCGAAGGCATATTTTTGCTGATGAAATTTTATTTTTACCAGTTTTATGGACAAAA
Organism: Pholcus phalangioides; assembly: GCF_987345545.1. Classification (NCBI taxonomy): domain Eukaryota; kingdom Metazoa; phylum Arthropoda; class Arachnida; order Araneae; family Pholcidae; genus Pholcus; species Pholcus phalangioides. Next base: position 31,557,791 of record NW_028301604.1, read on the forward strand.
GTGCCAAAGGCCGGGATTACACTATAAAAGTTTAAGAATAGTTCTTTTATAAGACTTGAAAATGTAACCAATAAGATCATCAGTTGCATTTGCTCGAATGTAACCAATATGCTTATTGGTTGGATTTTTCAAGTTTTATAAAAGAGCATTTATCAAACTTTTAAAGTGTGATACCAGCCTAAGAAAGGCACCATTTTTTCATGGTGAATAAGTTTACAAAAATATGGATGTTTAGAATCTGAATATGCTTCCATGTACACAGAGTTTTTTTGCTGTGCAGAAAAAATATTCCCCATATTGTATAAGGAAACATGTCATTTTATCATTCCGAAGAGATATCAAATTTCTGTGAGCAAAGGAAACAGGTCTATGCAAGTGAAATAAAAGACAAGGTGTCCCCTATCTGGAAAAAAATTAAAGGGCACATTTCATGTCAGAACAACATTTTTCCTTTTTACTGCGAGTATCTCGGTGCTCATCATCTCCCCCAGACTAAGATCTTTGGTGGGGCCTCTTCTAAAGAATTTATAGTGTAAAAAAAAGGTATGTTTGTCTCTGGCCTCATGCTAGAGCCCTGCCAGCCCTACCCTATCAGGGGTCATAGTGCTCACTTAAACCATTGAGAATAGATGTTTGATTTTATACTAACGAGATCAGTGGCATCAGAGCAGGGGGTGCAGTGGGTACTCAAGCGCCCACAGTATTTTGTAGCACCAGTCTGAGCACTGACAGGGCTCCAACCTCGTGAATTCCAACCATGAGTTCAACTGGGCATGGCACGGAGACCCATGACCCCACATCTCGCAGTAGGGCCCTAGGTTGAGATCTTCGGTGGGCCCCTTTTATCAGATTCTTTACGGGCCACCTCTAGTATATGAATTTGTAGTGTGAAAAACAAAAGTAGAACCACATCTGACGAGAATTATTTCCGGTCACCGGGAGGAGCCCTGCCAGACCCACTCCCTTTGTGGGGGCCATGCAGGGATCTCAGTTAAATAGGAGCTTCCACGATAAGATCCAGCACAATGATTTATGATAATAAATATGTAAATTAAAAGGTGCTGCCTAGACCCTCTTTCATTTTGCCCTCAGGCTATGTTGTTGTTAGGACGGCTGTAAGGACACTTTTTTGGATTAAATATTCAAAAATTTGTTTCGATTATGTAGAACAGCTTCATTATCTCATCCAGGGTTCTACAAGAAACTAAGTTATGGAAAATCCTGATATAGAGAACGGATATAGGTATACAGGAATGGGCAGTCAGAACATTCCAGAGCCAGACAGCAGCACACTAGAGATTCTTCTATTATGGTGTTGGTTGAAAGAGGCATTTGTCCGGAGATGAACAAGGGATCCAAACTTGTACTGGGAGGATTCGGCTAAAGAAAGGAAACTCGATTGGAAAAATGTTGATAAAGAGCGAAAAGATCCTTAACAAAAGAGTAGGAACAAAATTTTTTTCAGGAACCAGCTTCTTTAGAGATAGGTGACACTTTTTGGCAGTGCAAGAAAGGAGGCGTGTTGAGACGAATTAAGCATTGAATAGCATTTCAACACTGAAAAGTATTATATATTTACCCCTGCGCTTATTTATCCACTCGCACTTTCTCTTTAAAATTTTGATGTGTAAAAATTTTCGACAGTGAAATACCATAATAATAAATCTGTCATAAAAATGTCCGCATCAACATACCGCCCCGGTAATCATGCCCTACTAGGCGGCTGCCTCATTGCCTCGCATCTACCCTGATCCTAAACAAATGGTGACCTGGTCCATATTCCAAGGAATTTCTAACTGAAAATTATTTGGACAGGGATCACCGGCCACTTCATGAACCAGCCAATTTCTGGCTTTTACTACTGTACAGTAGAACCTTGATTAACTGGGGGTAATGTTGAAAATATGTAAAAAAATAATTCAATATTAAGCCTGGTGGTGATATACAGATGTGCTGCTTCCTATGAAAAAAAAAAACTAAAATGTTTGTGAGGTAATGTAACTGTTGTATTTCTAAGCGTTTCCTTCTCCTACTAGGCGGTACTACACCCCTAGGTTCTAGGGGTCTGGATGTGGTGCGATTAGTTTTGGTTTCACACCCAGTTTTTGTTGTTGTTGCTTGGGACACGAACCAAGAGTGGTCACTCTTTTTTCTTTCTTCAGTTTTCATTTCTGCAACTGTTTTGAAGAGCAGCAAAGATGCTTTATATTTTTGTGAACGTTTGTTTATTATTTAGTGTCAAAGCATATTAAACAAGATATTTCAAGGAAGTATGAGTTCTCTGGGTGAATCATTTACTCAACAGAGAGAACTTCAGCTGGAGAAAAATGTTTATTTTTCCTTTATGTTCTGAAGAAGCCCAACCAAGAAAATCTCAACAATCTCAAAAAATGATTTTTGTAAGTTTATTAGTAAATTAATATCTCGCCTCAGATGATGTCTGGCCTTACCGAGATAACTTTATGTGAGTTATCACATAAAAAGTGGCGAGCCAGCCAGGATACGAATTATTGAAATTAATATTAATTATTAGGGAAAATAAATATTTCATGACATCAAGTAATTAATTAAAATAATTTTGGCATAACTTTTATATTAGAACTTTTTAGAAATTATGTCAATAATTTTTGTTCAGTAATTTGCTATTTAATTTTTTTGATAATGAAAAACTTGTTAAAAGAAGAGCTCCCATTTGAGCATCTTTTACTAGAACTGCAAATCTAATTGTAGATGAATTAGATAAAGATTCTATAGATTTTTGGTTTACTAACAGATAAATTCACCAAATTGAGAAATTTAAAAGCCAAATTGTATGAACTTGATAATTTAGTAATGGATGTACTTCTGGACACAGAAAATGTTAAAGATGAGGAAATTTCTAATGAATCACAGGGTGCAGAAGAATATGCAGATAGGTTCATAACAATCGAATGATTATTTGGTGAAAAGACCGGGGTAGCTAACTCTGTTCAGAGTCGCAAGCATTCATTCTGAAAACCGAAAATTTAAGCTGCCCAAGATTGAGTTGAAAAAATTTGATGGGCAATTGATCAATTTTCTTCTGTTTTTGGCACAATTTACGCAGATTCATAAGTCTGGAAAGGTATCTGCTACAAACAAATTTCATTATTTGTATCAAGCAATGCAGCCGGAACAAAAGCAAGAGAGTTTATGGATGTGTACCCGGTAATGGAAGAAAACTACCCAAAAGCTATAGATGCATTTGGAACAGCGCTTCGGGAAAAAAGAACTATTAGTTGAAGTGTATGTTCAAGAATTATTGAAATTAATCATTAGTAATGTGGGTAATACTGTGAAAACATCTCTGAGCAAATTAGTAGATAAGATTGAAGCCCATTTAAGAAAATTAGAATCCATGGAAAAGCATGGGAGAACAAACGGGGCCTAGTTGTATCCCCTAGTTAAAAGTTGTTTGGGGGAAAACATTTTACAAGCATGGCAGATATATTTGATTCCCCCCCCCCCCTTTGGTCATTAATAGCATTCACAAAGCCTCCCGGTCCTCCCCCACTAACGTTGACCCCTCCGAACGAGAACACGCTCAAGACTTTCGGGGTTAATGGTTTTTCTTCACTGTGAAGTCGAAAATGAAGAAAGGCTGACACTAGCTAGGCAAGGTTTTCACACATGTAAGGAACCCCTTAAGGATAAACAAAAGCTAAAGAAGTCATCATCACCCCCTTCCTACTGCTATAGACTATAGAATTGCATACAGAGATCAAACCCAGCTGCATTTTTTGCAGTTGCTCTCATGAAAGTAGGAACTGCCATATAGCCATGTTAAATGTGCCATTAAATGACAATCACTAAACTTAAAGAAAAAAGATGCTGCCTGAGAGATGCTTAAAAAAGGGGCATCTGGCGAGGTTCTGTAGGAGTTTCATCCGCTGTCACGTATGCAGCAAACAGCCCTATTTATTGCTCTGCCCTGCTATTCCTTCTCGAAGAGATGATGAGTCCAAGGACTCGGAAAAGGAGGAAACTGTACATAACGGAGTGATAAAAAAGCGCTGCAGTGATTATGTGTCATTATTGACGGTGAAGATAAATATCAGGGGTAAGTCCAAAAAGAAGGTTCGAACCCTTTTAGATTGTGGATCACAGAAATCTTAGATTAAACAGTTAACTGCTAAAGAAATAGGTTTGACTCCAATCAGAACAGATAGAATTTCCCATTCATTTTTTGGAGGGTCTGTGATTGATGCCAAGCCCCATGATAAATATTGTATTAAGGGAGGGGTGGTTGGCAGGTATGCTAAAGCCGAATTTGAATTTCAATTTTTGAGTTAAAAAGTCATTTGTGGAAATATTTCTCGAGTTTTTCTAGATGATAGACTTTTGAAGGAACTCAAAATGAATAAGATATCGCTCACAGATGTGGGTCCAGCGTTTAAGCCACAGTCGCATTTTGTGCAAAATGCAAAAAAATAGTAGCCACTTTTACAAAAATGCGTACAGGAGTTATATTAGCATTGTAGCATTCTGCTAAAGCTTTTCCCCCCATTTTTGCTTTTTTGCAAAAGGAATTTCTTATCCAGCTTAAACCCTGTGTGAGTCCAGATTATCCCGAGATAGAAGTACTTATTAGTGCAGGCATTTATGGGAGAATTTTAACTGGGCAGTTAAGACAATTACAAGGGGGTTGGACAGCTATTGAAACTAAATTGGGGTGGGCTGTTTATGGTGAGAGCGACAGAGAAGTGAATAGCAATGCCACATATCTCACAAATCTAACTATTCATCCATTGAAAATTTCAGATTTGTGGAGTTTGGAAACAATTGGTATTGGTGAAAATAGGAGTCATCTAACTAAAGCAGAGGAGGAAGAGCATGCTAAAGAACAATATCATCATTTTGGATCATTTAATAGGAAACAAGATGGTAGATACAGTGTAGGACTACCATGGTTGGACGGATGTCAAGATATTCCTTCCAATCAGCATATAGCTGAGAAAAGGTTGTATACTGTCACTCACAAGTTGAAAAGAACCTCTAGTTATGATTATGGAAGAGTGTTCAATGAATGGGAACTGGTAGGGGTAATAGTAAAAGTACCTGAAAATGAGTTAGATAGGAAATGTCACTATTTGCCCCCTCATCCTGTCATAAAACCAGATAGTTTGACCACCAAAATTCAACCTGTATTTGATGCATCTTGTAAAAGCAGAAGGAATTCATCACTCAATGACTGCTTGGTCAAACGACCAAATCTCATTAAGCAAATTCCTCCCATAATTTTGAGATTTCGGGAAAAGGCGATAGGGGGGTGATATCTGACATTCAACGTGCTTTTTTACAAATTGAACTGAATAAGGAAGACAGATTTTTTGAGATTTTTATTGTGGGATGCAGAGAATAAAATACAAGTGTTCAGGTACAATCAAGTTGTATTTGGGGTAACAAGTAGTGTGTTTCTGTTGGGTACGGTTATACTACACCATTTATTTCAGGCACCTGTAGGCAGGAAGTATCTTGCTAGGAAGCTTGTAAAATCTTTTTATGCAGATAACTGCATTACTTCCATTGATAATTGAAAGAATTCATCACGATATCAACAGCAATATTAGCGGAAACAAAAATGAATTTGAGAATGTAGGTGTTTGGCCCTGTCGAGGAAGTGGAAATTATAGAGAGAAATATATGGGCTCTGATTCAAAATGACTGTTTTCCAACCAGTTGTGAAACATACAAAAAATTGTTGCTGGTGAAGGATCAAAGTGGACTGATGTGAGTGAAAACTAAAATCATTGAGAGAGATGACGATTTTTCATTCCACTATCTATTCTGCTTCCATCTAAACATCACATAGTGGAGTGTGTAATCAGAGAATATCATGTAAAAAATAACTATGCTGGTGTTCAAATTCTAACTTCGAAACTCAGAGAACTAAATTGGATTGTTTCATTCAAACAGGATATAAGATGTGATTTCACGGTGTGTGATTTGTAAAAGATTCAACTCGAAAGCCTTGACTAGTCCACCGTGTCCCTGCCTTTAGACAGAGTAAGAGATGCTGCTATGTTCAAAATCACAGGATCACCGGAGTGGATTTGTGTGGTCCTCTATTCCTGAAGAACACAAAATGCTAGATCGTGCTCTATACTTGCACAATATATAGGGCTATTCATTTGGAAATAGTCACTTCCTTGAGCACAGAGGCTTTCATCCAGTCATCCCGAAGGTACATCGCAAGGAGAGGTGTCTCTGTGGTCTATTCGGACAATGGAACAAACTTTGCAGGAGCTAGTAATTCTCTGAAAAGCCTTGATTGGAATGTAGTGTCGACTGAACTTGCGCCCATATGATGGAAGTTCATTCCTCCTACAACCATTTAGTGGAGAGGATGGTGGGAGGGTCTTATTTGTTTTATCAAAGAGATCCTCCTGTAAGTCCTCAGACGTGTGTCCCTCAGCTATGAAGAGCTACTAACACTCATGTGTGATGTGGAAGTCACAGTCAACAGTAGACCTCTTATGTACGCCAGATGGACCTGAAGAAATGCTCTCTCTGACACCCGCAATGTTCCTCCAGCAGATAAGGGAAGCTGGTGTACCTGACATAAACATGAATGATGGCAAATCCGTGAGTGAGGATCAAACACTGTCAACATATAAGAGAACAGCTTAGGAGCCACTTCCACCGGGAATATCTGAGCCAACTCGTGCAATGTGCTGGTGAGCAGAGCAGCACATTAAATGTGGGAGACATTGTATCGGTGGTTGGTGCGGAGAACCAGAAACGAATCCACTGGCCTCTGGGCAAAGTGATAAAAATACTTCAGTGTAGAGATGGACATCCTGATGTTGTTCAAAGTCGAACAAAATCGTGCTCTCTTGGGCAGCCAATACAGAAACTGTTCCCATTGGAAATTTGTTTTAATGATGACCTACGTCCCCAAAAAACCTGAGAAAAGGTCTCATTATGGCCGACTAATAAAAACAAGAATGAAACTCTAAATGAATTTCTGGACAGCGGTTTTTTTTTCATATGTTCATTTTGATAATTTTTTTATTGTTTTATGTTTATTATACATATTTGTTACAATTTACAGGATTAGTGCAGATTTTGAATTTATGTAATTTTTTTATTGAATCAAATTTTTTTTCTCCTTTTGGATTGTGTAATTTTTTCTATAAGAATTATGCTGATATAAATTTTATAATCGCGAATTTTTTTTGTTCAAAAATTTAGGTGAGAGGATGTTGTATTTCTGAGTGTTTCCTTCTCCTACTAGATGGCACCACACCTTCTAGGTGTCTGGATGTGGTGCGATTAGTTTTGGTTTCACACCATTTTTTGTTGCTTGGGGACATGAAACAAGCCAAGCAGTCACCCTTTTTTTCTTTCTCTAGTTTTTGGTTTTTGTTGCTGCAACTGTTTTTAAAAGCAGCAAAGATGCTTTATATTTTTGTGAAGGTATATGTTACTATTTAGGTCAAAGCATATTAAATAAGATATTTCAAGGAAGTATGAGTCTCTAAGTGAATCATTTACTCAACAGAGAGACAACTTGAGCTGGAGAAAAATGTAAATCCCTTTACTTTTCCTTTTTGTTCTGAAGCACAACCCAGAAAATCATAAAAAATGTTTTTTGTAAGTTTATTAGTAAATCAATATCTCCCCCAGACAGCGCCTGGCTTTACTGAGATAGCTTTATGTGGGTTATCACAGTAACTACTAGTACACTGGTCTTTGTCTTTTAGGAGCAGCTGGTGTCATTTTGGATAAGACCACCTGCTCTTAGTATGACAACGAAGTCACTACTGTTGCAGCTTCTTTGTGAAGGAAAAGAAAGCCAGTGAGATAATACACCTACACTACCACCAAATATGTGTGATACAATCCTCATTCATGAATTTGCTAAAGATAGAGCATCAGAATGAAGTTAAAAAATGCAGTAAGAATGACAAATTTCAATACTGCATATAATTTTCAGCAACTAAGATACAGGGCTCCCACTCAAAAAATTAGAAATAGTAGTAGGAAAAAGCAGGACTAAAAAGTAGGACAGGGGAGGGCAACCCCCTTAAGACAACATAATAATAACAAAAAAATTAATTTTTTTTTTTTTCATTTGAAAAATTAAATAATTTTTTTTTCATACCACTATTTCAATATGTTGTAAGATTGACTCAAGCCAGGGTTGGTAAAAAAGCCAATTTTTTTGAAAAACCAAAAACTGGGTTTTTTGTGCTTAACTCAATGGATTACTTAGTGTTTGAAAATTCTTTTGACGTTATTATTAATAATATAATATAAAGATGTTTTCTCCAGTTACTTTCAGTATACCTAATTAGGAAGCTATTTTGCAAAAACGGATAAAAATTACGTGAATATAATGTATTTAATGAAGTATAAATAATGCAGATTAATGAGCGATGATTTACGATATACAGGGTGATCTAATACACTAGTCTTTGTCCTTTAGGGACAGCTGGTGTCTTTATTGGATTATAGGACCACCTGCCCCAAGCATGATGGTGTCACTACTGTTGCTGTTTCTTTGTGAAAGGAAAAAGAAACCCTGTGAGATAATATACCACTACATTTAGATGTGTGATGCAATCCTTATTCATGAATTTGCTAAAGATAGAGCATCAGAATGTAGCCAAAGGTTAGAAAATATGGTAAGAATGAGAAATTTTGGCTTCTGTATATAACTTTAAATAACTAAGATACTTCATATGAAAAAATATATATTCAGGCCACTTTTATGAGACTTTGAAAAAAACCACTTATACCATCTTATGCCATTTAAAGATATACCATCAAAATGTACCCCAAGAATATAAAATGTGGTAAAAATAAAAAAAAAACAGACTCCTCTTTGATTCCAATAATGAATTATTGGAAATTATTACTAAACTATTTTTTTATTATAACTAGGGCTAGTCCGATTAATCCATTAATTGGGTCAATTAATAAATCAATTGTTAATTGCAGTTGAAAATTTTATTTGAGTTAATTGACTATTAATTAGATTGAAATTTTTTATAAAAATTCATACTTTATTTTTATTTGTCTGATAAAACCGCTTAGATGTCTTAAATTATATTTCTAGATATAAAATTTTAGATGAGTGACCATATTTAAAAATATTTGAATCAATAATTTTAGATATAGAGCATCAGAATGTAGCCAAAGGTTAGAAAATGTGGTAAGAGAATGAGACGTGTGATTTTGGATTCTGTATATAACTAAATAACTAAGATACTTCATATGAAAAAACAATATATACATTCAGGCCACTTTTTGAAAAAAAAAACCAGTTATACCATCTTATGCCATTTAAAGATATACCATCAAAATATACCCCAAGAATATAAAATGTTGTAAAAATGAAAAATTTTGGCTAATAATAAACCAATATATTTTTCAAGAAAAAAATATTTAGGCCACTTTGATTTTTTGAAAAAAAAAACCACTTGGTTAACCCTGACTCGAGCAAAAGCAAAACAACAGAAATGACGTAACAAAAGAATTTTTGGCCAAAACAGAGTACTAGCAACCACAGATAATTCTTTTCTGCCTCTCCTCACAATATAAATTTCATTCTTTTTTGAAATCTTCCACAGTCCAGACTGTCAGCTCCCTTCAAAAATGCACATACCAAATTATGAAGACATGTTCGTTTTTCAAGAATGATGCTCTCTCAACACCACTTCCAAAAGTATGAAAGCCAGTGTGAAATATGTAAGTTACTGGGTGCAATGTGAATAAGTCAAGATGAACTGGATGGTTTTATTGCGTTGTCCATCCTTTTTTAAAAGGGATTTTTAATATTTTACTGTTCAATGCCAGTATAATCGTTTTTGACAAATGAAGCACTTTTTATTTCCAGCTCTACGCTGAGTATCATAAATGTTGCATATGCCGCTGCATGCCCTAAAGATACAGAAGACAATTGAATGCTACAAACCTATAACAGGCCTATGTATCCAACTGCTTTGTTATGCAAACTGTTGTTTCAACTATACACAAAATTTGAACAATAATTTTGAATGATGAATGCTAGTTACTGTCCAAGACCATGAAGTAGTAAATACAAAATTATTTCTTCCATCCACACAGAAGTATTTAATGACTACTCTACTTGTTGAACCCTCAACCTAAGCAAATTAAAAATTAATAAATGAAATGGTCCACATACACCCCCCCCCCCCCACCACCAAATAACCTTAAAACAATATAATTTCTGCTTTGGCAGAATCATTAATTGTAATCTACTACATTTGCAATATATAGTAAAATATTGATGATTCCCTCCTCAATTCAAAATCAATTACAAGAAATTTTGTTAATAACATTTGGTAAATAAGTAGGAAAAGTAGGACAAAACTGAGAAAGGACAATTTACTGAAAAGTAAGAAAAAGACAAGTGGGAGTCCTGAAGATACTTAAAATGGAAGAAAATTTATATTCAGGCCACTTTTATAAGATTTTTTTGAAAAAAACCACTTGTATCATCTTACACCATTTAAAGATATACTATCAGCCCCAAAGCAGAATGTTTAGCACTGTTCTGCGACAAGCCCTCAGCTGACTGGAAATGTTCTGTGGTAAAAAATCCTGTACATGTAATAGTATTTTTTTGAACTTTTTCTTAAATTTCTTCCAAATTGTTCTGCAGTAGCACTAATTATTCTGCGATATACGTCACAGATTTTGGCACATTCTGCTTTGGGGACCATCAGAATGTACACCAAGAATAGAAAATGTGGTAAGAATGAAACATTTTGACTAATATGAACCAATATTTGATATTTTTGGGGCAAAAATTATATTTAGGCCACTTTTGTGTGATTTTTTGGAAAAAAAACCACTTGGTTCAGGGCCGTCATTTCAACTTTTTCCGGGGGGGGGGGGGGGCAAAGTACATGTACTCAATGTATATATATATATATATATACACACCATTTTTAGTGTATTTTCAAAAGCCGGGTGGGGGGGTTGCCCCCCCCCCCCCTAAATGACAGGCCTGACTTGGTTTAAACAAAACAACTGTGATAGAGAGTAAGAACATCAGAAGCTTAATAGATTCTGGTTGTCAAATTTCAGTGATTCATTCCGACTGAGTACCGAAAACAATGGTTAAAGGAGAAAAGGTCATTTTAATGAGTGCATTTGGGAAAAGAGCTAAAGCTTCACTTGTGATCCTAAGTCTTTCCCGGACAGTAGGATATCAAAAAAAAAACTTCTGTAAACCCATTGAAATTCTCGCTACAGTAACAGACAAATCCAAGAACAGTGCATTATTCCACCATACATATATGGATTAAAAATTGTCATATTTTGAGAAATGTTATTTTCATTTTGCATTCAATTTAATTATGCTTGAAATTGAAAAATTATGTATTGCACTAAATAATCTAGTGCTTCATTTTAGTATTTGATCTACTTTATGTATTGCACAAATAATAATACTTAGAAATGTGTTGATTATTGAATACTTATACACTACGTAAATTTTTCACGAGATTTCCATATGAATGCAAGAGAATTCAGAATTTGTGTTTAAATCCCTGTTTAAGTTTGCTTTAATGAGTGCTCACTATTTGGAGAAACACTGAAATTAGAAAGTTTAGTGTGATTCACCAACTTCAATTTATCAATCAACTACAGAAAATTTTAGGCACTAATAATGATTTTCTAGTCGCTCGCCATGGCAAGCTGGCTCCTGGGATTTGTCAAGCCCTGTAATAATCATATTGTTGATAGATTATATTATAAATTGATTATTTCATTAACTTTGGACTTTAAAATAAACAAAAATTCAAAATTAATGAAATAATGAATAAATATGATATTTTCAATCAGCAAAAATTTTCATCTGTTCTAGTTATTTCATAAATTAATTTCAAACTTTCATTTTTTTGTGTGAATGCAGTATTTTGCTATCATGCTCATGACGATAGAACTTCCACAGTAACCAATCTTTCTTTTCCTTCAAACCCTACACAATCCAGCTCCATAGATATGACCCCACAACTACCAACCCAACATAAATCCATCTACAAAACCAGTTTGAAGGAAAAGAAAGTTTTTAACTTCATGACGCAGATTTTTTCATGGAAAAAATTTGACCCCCTCTGCCTACAAAAATTTCACTTCAAAAGTAATATCACTGCTGAGATGAATTCATGGTAGAACTGTTCTGTAAGTATTGCATATGACATCTGAAATCACTATTGATTACATTTAACTGTACACACTGACCACCATCCTCTCACCCTACACATATTTCTGGATATGCAAATGTAAAAATTTTGGTTTTTGCATATACGGGAGATTCTACTGTAGGTATAAAGTAACGAATTAGAAAAACCTAGAATAACATTTAAAAATGGGAAAAAAAGTATGCACTGGAAAACCATGGTCCGACTTGGTGTTTAAAAAAAACATTTCTACTTTTATTCCGGAGGAAATTTAAAACCAGAGATTTCAGAAACAGGGCTCTCACTCAAAAAAATTAAAAAAGTAGGACTAAAAAGTATGACAGGGAAGAGTACCCTACTTATAGACAACATAATCATAGCACTATTTCAGTATCCTAAAACATTGACCTGAGACAAAGCAAAATGACAGAAATGACTTCGTAACCAAAACAATTTTTGACCAAAACAGTATAATAGCAACCACAGATAATTCTTCTGTCTCTCCTTCCACAGTCCAGTCTGTCAACTCTCTTCCTCAATGCATAGCAAATTATGAAGAGATGTAAGTCTTTAAAGAATGATGCTCTTTCGAGACCACTTGAAAAAGCAGTGTAAAATGTTTAAATTACAAGGTCCAACGTAAATGTGAACCAGATGTTTACTGCATTGTCCATCCCTTTTTAAAAAAAGGGATTCATTTACATTTTATTGTTCAATGCCAGCGTAACCATTGTTGACAAATGAAGCACTATTATTTCTAGCTCTTTGCTGAGCATTGTAAATATTGTTTACGCCTCTGCATGCCCAAAAAATACAGAAGACAATTGAATGCTATTGGGTAACATCAGAATCCCAAAGATGTTTTACATTTCTTTTGCACCTGCCCTATGTTGATCTCCCAACGTGATCACATTTTTGATACGTCTTACTTTTCCCTTTCCTATATTCAATCAGTTTCTTGAATACCCAGCCAGATCGGGTTTGCAATTTTATCAATTCTGTAAAAATATGCATTGGCAACTCACATGTAAATTATGCTTACTTTATTCTTTTAACTATAAATATTTGATATTCTTCACACCAATGTCTTTAACATGTATATATCTCAACTCACCCCACCCCCTTTTTCTGTTGTTTAATGTAATTTTGTGTTTGTTTGCCCACTGGCTTCGACCTAAAGCAGAAATAAATTATTATTTCTAGCTCTTTGCTGAGCATTGTAAATATTGTTTATGCCTCTGCATGTCCAAAAAATACAGAAGGAAATTGAATGCTATTGGGTAGCATCAGAATCACCAAACCTACACTTGTGTGCAAAATTAAGATAATTAGCACATTATGTCGAATTTTTGAAAAACTAGTGGACAGATTTTAATGAAATTTGGTACGAATACAGTTATACAGGAGAGGGAAGTGACAAAGTCCATTTCGGAGCAGCAAAATTCAGGATTCTGAGCAGATATTTATAAATTGGGACAGCAAAATTAACTTACAAGAATATTTTCGTTAACTTTCACTTCTTTTCAAAATAAAACAATGCACTGTCTTTTGTTATCAAACATCTTTTTATCAGCTTGTTTTTGGTGTTTCAGGCTTTTGACACCTTGTTTGAAAGAACGGATGCTATAAAACTTTTCGCACCAGTCTATTTAAGATGATTTTTTCTTACTGAGGGCACTATTTGCTGTCTAGAACAGCAGCAGTTCAAATGGGCTAAAAATTTTCTATAAGTTTTCAATTTTTTTATACTCTGAAAGAAATTGTTGGGGCCGTTCAAGTATTACGTCAGCAAATTTTTAGCCATTTTTTACCCCCTCCCCCATCAGCAAAATTTTGTCAGCACTGCCCCCTACCTCCTAACGCATATGGGTTAGATCAGAAACGTACGTGGGAGGGGCATGGGGGGGGGGCTCGTGCATCTCCCCCACCCCAGACGGAATTTTTTTTTTTTTAATGCAAAAATTTTTTTTAAAAATTAAAATTTCAAAAGAAAATACCTTATATGTTATTATAATCAATTTCTGTTAATTTCAATGCTATTTGAAGGGCAAGAACTCAAAATTTCTCTTTAAGAAATTCATTGCGACCCACCCTTCAAGCCATATATGGTAAACCCTTGACCCGCAGACCAAACGTGGCCCTGAAGGTTATCTGATGTGGCTTACCCCCCTCAAACCTATGTTTGTAAAAATGAACTAAGCGGCACATTTACAAATCGCTTAAATGACCCGTGGCACAATTCCAGAGCATTTAAACGATCTGTGGCACAGAGATCCCTTGAGTGACATGGCACAGTTTTAGAGTACTTAAGCAGCTCCCAGTGCGGTTCTACCTCGCTCAAGTTACCCACGGTACATTCCCAGATTACTTAAGTGATCCATGGCATAATTACGGATCACTTGAGTGATGCGTGGTACAGTTTCAGAGCACTTAAGCGGCCCGAACACATTTCCAGAGCACTTGAAGAATCCGTGAAACATTTAGAGATCACTAAAGTGGCTCTGTAGGGGACTCATCAATAAGTAGAATTTTAGTTCAGGTGCCCAATAACTATCCAAAGGTTTTTCCGTTTTTGGCACACCGAATAAGATGCCATTAAAAATATTTCATATCTTCAAAAAGGGTGGTTGATGACGTAAGCATCACCCAAACCCCCCTCGTCATCAAAAGTGAGCAAATCGGAAACCCCCTCCCCCCATCGATGCTGACGTAATACCTGAACGACCCCAAAATGGGAGAGAATTTTGGAAGAATCAAAACGATGTTCGGCGATTGAGCACTCGTTATTCGGCGAGATTGGCGACTCAATACTCGTGATTTGGCGATTTAACACTGGCTATTCGGTTCTTTGTTAGGTTCTAAATTGACATTTTGGTCATCATGGCTCTTTGACAACCTTGTCCAGGTCTTCTCGATATGGATCCAGTGTTCTGAAACTGTTTCCAGAAATGGCAGAAGACACTGGGCGTAACATTGAGCTCTGTAGCCACCTGCACTTGTGATTGCCCTGCCTCCAATCTACCGACCATTCTCAATCTCAATCCGTGATCCATACATTTGTGGCTACTCATTTTACCCGATAGCTTTTAAAATTTACCAAACTCTTGTGAGAAACACAGCAAATGCCACCGAGGAGTATGAGCACACGTGGAAAACGCCTCGTGCCCTTATCATCCTCTCTGTGGTCACAGCTTCGCCCACACGCACGCGTACGTTTACGTATTTGACACTGAATATTTGCATACTTCTTCAATGCCATTATTAGTCCTTTTTGTGAAAATAGAATGTGCAAATTCTCTTAATTTTGTACGAGTGTAGAATAGGCCTATGTATCCAAGTGCTTTGTTATGCAAACTGTTGTTTCAACTATACACAAAATTTGAACAATAATTTTGAATGACGAATGCTAGTTACTGCCCAAGACCATGAAGTAGTAAATACAAAATTATTTTTCCATCCAGACAGAAGTTTTTAATGACCATTCTACTTGTTGAACCCTCAAACTAAGCAAAAGAAAAATTAATAAATAAAATGGTCCACATACACCCCCCAAATAACCTGCAAAATAAATGCAATTAATGATTCTGCCAAAGCAGAAATTTTACCAAAAAGTAGGACAAGTGGGAGCCCTGCAGAAAAGTTCTGTCCCATTTTGTTTTATTGTTTAATTAGCGATCACTGAAACCCCCAAAGCAGAATATTTTGCATTTTTCTGTGACAAGCCCTCAGCTGACTGAAAATATTTATGCAATAAAAATTCCTACAATAGTGTTTCTCACACTTTTCTTAAAATTCTTCCCCAGATTGTTTTCTGCTTTATACATTACAGTTTTTGGCATATTCTGCTTCGGGAATATAACAAGATTTGACTTCGGTTCTAGAATTATGTATTAAAATTTCTTTGAATTTGCTTTAATTCATATTTTATTTGAAAATTATACATATATTCTATATTTATGGAGATGTACTATGTTAATGTGCACATTATTTACACTATAACATGGCATTAGATTTTGCATATAAATAAAATAACCTAAAAAAAATTTCCCTTCTTACATCATACTTGCAAGTAATGCTATACTTTCTAAAAAGGTTGAAGAGGAAAAAAAAAAAAGATTCCTACCAGTTGAAAATGCACATGGCATTTGGTGTAATATATTTCAAATCCCTCCCTCAAAAATAAAAATTAAAAACAAATTCATGCTATATGAGCACATTACTAAACTCATGAATTGTGAAAAAAATAAAATAAACAAAAAGTAATCTTTCAGAACCATATACAAATAAATGTTTATGCTATAAATGAATCATGAAAGTAGAGTTTAGTTTCATTTTATTATTTTGAGAGGAAAACTGAATGAACTAAAAAAATTGCTTAAATGAGCTGTACCAGTTTCAACTCTTTAAGCCTGACTAGTAAAAAATCACATTATTGACTTACAGACAGAAATGCTAAAACAGGATATAATTTTTGTTCTCACACAAAATGCTTTTAAACAACAGTGCCACTGCTAGCAGTATTGGTATTTGGGCTGGCGATGTGCTGAGCAAGGCTCTGTAAATAGAAATACAGCTCATGAGAGAGATATAATGAATATATAGGAGGGTAGTCCAGAAAGTGTAATACCTATTTCATAATTGAAATAACAAACCAAGAAACATTTCTGGAAAAAACTTAACAGCATACCTTACACTACTTACACCATGTAAATTCAAACACGTATAGTATTGTGAAATGAGTTTTTGGATACCAGTATCATTTCTCCTCCGTAAAAAGTTCACTTTCCCTAATTTCATTAACTCTTTTTGCTATTGCTATTCTAATTATAATAACTAATTTTGTTGGCTTTCACAACCCATTCTACCCAGAGAATAGTTCAACTGGCACCCACAAGCTGTAGTTCCATTCTTTGCTGATAGATTATAGTGGTTCATTACTTTCATCTCGATCAGTTATCCCAGTTTCCTTCTCCTTGTTGAATGTACATAAAATGCTGGCTTCTGACTACCCATGAAACTTTCAAAAATTATAGCACGTAGACCTACATACAGACGTGCCAACTTTTGAAATCCAGAAATCCGGAGATTCTCCCGAGGGGGGTACCACCCCCACACTCATAGACTCGATCAAAAAAAAAGTTCATAAAAAAAAAATTGAGAATTTTTTTTTTTTTTTTTTTTTAAATAAATTAAGAAAAAGTCCCCCCCCCCCAAAGGCAGGTTCTGCATTTCCCCTGAGATGAATATAATTCTATGTCAGTCTTTCCATGCGGAATAGAGAAATCACATCTACATACTGTTCATAAAGTATAACTGTTTCCTTCCATGGATGCTATCAGTGATTGATAATCTTGGGTATATGAATTCTTAAAAGCTTTATATTTAGCTGTATATAGCTTAAAGTTTTATATTTTCTTTCTGAAGATGTTTAATTGGTAGAAACGATTTAAAAAAATTCAAATTACAAAGCTGCAGACGAAAAAACGTGTTTACCACACAGCTGTTAATGGAATACAATAACGATTATACAGGAATTTCGGCAACCAAGGTCATGCCCCTGATAAATGATTGCCGATAAACGGTACGAAAGTCTTTGCCAGTTGCTTAAATGCGGTCACAGAGACTTTTCTTACGGCTGCTCGATGGAAATGACTACGGCTGTCCTCTATGGGTGTTTTCAAAACGACGATGGTAAAGATTGGCGCCACGACAATGTGAAAGCTCGAGTGAAATCAAATTTTCTGCCAAAATCCGGAGAAATTGTAACAAATCCAGAGAGCGGGAGGAAGGATGAAAAATCCGGAGTCTCCCGCCTAAATCGGGAGAGTTGGCAGGTCTGTACATATCATGCATGGGATCAGTGAATATTCTGTATGAATTGTATCTTAAGAGTCTAGTATTATGCAAGTTTAATATTAACCGCCAAATGTGACGATTCCATTTGAAATCAAAAGGTCATGTATATGTAATAACTTCACATGTAAGATCTGAGTGTTTATGAGTCATTACTAGGGCTCTAATTTTTATGATGTGTCATATTTTACAGCAATTATCATATTTCTGAAATTTTCAAGAAATATGGTTTTTTTTTGTCATTTCATCACCAGAAATTCTGATCTGATTAGCATTTTCTGCTGTATGTGTGGTGTCCTTATAAGAAATGACTAAAAGAACTAAAGTGATAAGAACATACAACGCCACCTAGTGTTGTGTAAGGGGAACTAGTGAGTTCCACCTCGGACATCAAGTAGACAAGATGTCTAAATGTTCTGCTCCTTCCGCTTTATAAATTCTTCCTATCTATATGTATGTAATCTATCTAAGTCTAACGTAATAATAAATACTCATCAAAATAAATACCCATGTGTTATCCACTCGGCTCACAAAAGTGTTAAAGAAAACACAACAGTATGTACTTACAATTAACCCTTTAAGGTATCCGACTACGTTGAAAACGTCATTTCGGAAGAAAATATGGATTTTTATTTTTTATTTTTATAAAAGCCCTATTTGTTGCGATTCCAAAACGGGCCTTGTTTTGTTTATGTGATGCTTAGAATCAAAGTTACGTTCACTTTGGTGTTTCGTTTTTACATACAAGTAATACGCAAATAAAGACTTTAACCGGGTTTTAGGAAGAATGCTATTTTTGACATTTTACTTGAATTTGTGACATTATTTGTAAAAATCTATTCATTGTATCATTACGAAATTTTAATGTGATATTTTGCTATACATTGTCGAGGTTATGAACCAAAATCTAAGGTCTATCACATATATTTTCTGAATTACAGTGTTTTATAGACAAAATTTCCAAAAAATTCCCACGTACTTAAACATATTTTGGTGTAACTTATGAACATAACATGCAATCCTTTAAATTTTGGTTCATAACCTGCAACATTACTAGCTAAATGCACTGTGAAAATCACGAAGCATTTCATTATTAAAATTTTTTGCAATCGTATTTCGAATATCACATGAATTTTGCCTAAAATTTGATATAAAAATAACTTTTTTATAGAAAATATAATAGATAGACCAAAATTTGTCACTGTTTTCACCATTTCGAAACACTTTCTATCAAAAAATATATTTATAGTTCACTCCAGAACCATTTTAAAGAAAAGTGACAAGAAAGGTAGACGGATACCTTAAGCAGCAATGACAAGATATCTTGTTTCCATAAAAGCCTCCTATTTCAGCATTGACAAGCAAAGGTATTTTGTAAAAATAATTTCTAAATGGAAAACTTTTTCCCTATAGCCTTAGTTTACACCTGCTAAAATTCAGAAGAAAACCAACATAATTTAAAAAGATATGACATTTTGAAACAAGGTTTAGTGATTTCTAATTGCCACTTAAAGGGTTAATCATTGCCCTTTTTTGGGGGTTTGCTTTTCTGATAGTCACTTTTCTGTTCCCCAGGCATATCCCCCTTGCTGTGTTTCTGAAGAGAAACAATGAATGCCATGTTAAGCAAGTGCAAAAGATCTTATTCATTAAGACACCCAAACTCTTCAAGTTCTACAAATTTTCATACACCTCAAGTCCAAGGCATAACTAGGATTTTTGTCGGGAGAAGAAAACTTGGTTTTGCCACTGCCTTCCTCACTGTAAAATTCTAAAGCTCTATAACAGTGTTTTCACATGTTTTGTTTTGAGAAGTGAAAAACTATTTTTACTAAAAAACCTATTCCACTGGACCTGCAACGTCTGCTTTATAACAAGGCATTTTCAAAAATATTGCCCAATCTGATTTTTCTAAATCTTTAAAAGATCTTTGCAAAATGGTTTCTTACAAGAAACTAAATAAAAGCATTTCTGTGAATATTTGAAAATAGAGCTAATGTGTAATGCTAAAACTTTCTGTAACAGCAGAGCAATGATTGTGCATATACAGGGTATCCATAATTAAAAGACCCTTTTAAAGCAGCCTACAGGCAAAACCAACCAGAAAATTGTGAAATTTTGTGGAGGAGTTCATGAAATGATGGGAATTTGTTTCGGGGGGGGGGGGATTTGTTGCACATTGTTGCCCCCAAAGGACATTTTATTAAGAAATGACACATTCAGGCAAACATTTATGATTTTTACAATTGTTACTGCAACAAAACATGTTCCACATGATGGCGATCATTTCCAGATACCATGTGAAATCCCAAGATGGCATGTTCCACAACTAAACAAAGTGTGTGTGGGGAAATATTCAGTACATGGCATGAAATGCTGCCTTTAAGGTCAGGTAAAGTTCTTGGATTGTCATAACTTACCAGACCTTTCAAATGCCCCCAAAGCCAAAAATTGCATGGATCAAGGTCTGGGGATCTGGGACGCCATAGATTAGGGAAGTGCCGGCTGATGACACGTTCTTCTGTAAAATGTGTTTTAAGAACATTCTTAACACACACTGTAATGTGCGAAGGAGCTCTGTCTTGCATAAAGATTGTGTCTGCAAGGCAGTGACGTGCTTGCAGAGCCGGAACAATTTAGTTCTGTAACAGCAATGAATATCGCTTCCCGGTGATCGAACATGCCACTGGACCTGTAGAATGTAAATCCTCGTAGAAGTAGGGACAGAGAATAAATGATGCAGTAAATCCTCGCCATACCATCACTTTTGGTGAATGCAACGGAACCTCTACGATAGCGTGCAGATTTTCTGGTTCCAAAATATTTTAATTCTGGTTCATGTGGTTTCAAATTTCGTTATCATACTTTGAAGGTTTTTAACATTCATTGGACCTTTTCGAATCCTCTTCTAAGTGCGATATTTCCATACAGCAGTTACTGCGGAATTTGTTTTGGTAATACAATTTGACCAAGAAAGCACGATCTCGCAAACTTATCGTCATTGTGAGCAGCAAACTCATTGAGAAACAAAATCTCTGCAAATGTTTCTAGGTTTTATAATAGCTGCTGCGTGACATCACATAAATCTACATGTTTACTACAGGTATTCAAAGTGAACATGTGCAACTAATTTTTTTCTGTCGGAAACAAATTCCACAATCACTTCATAAAGTCCTCCACAAAATTTCACACACTTTTCTGATGACTGGTTTTGCATGTAGGCTACTTTGAAATAGGGTCTTTTAATTATGGATGCCCTGTATAAGGTAGGCATGGTTCTCATTTAAATTTTGCGTGAGAGATAGTTTCAATTAAAATCCATTTGAAACATTTTAATCAGGTAAATTGATGTATTTGATGTTTATTTTTTAATTTGATAAGACATGCAATAGCTGAAAATAAGAGATAAATAATAAGGAAACTATAAGGTCATAAATGGGGGCAGAAGGCTAGCTGGGATTTCTTGAAAATGTTGAGTCAAAAACCCTGATGGAGTTGATATTGGCCCTAAATATATTCTTCAACTGGTGTGGGTAATTTCAACGAAGTCCAGTGGGCTCCGATTTTATCCATTTATCTTCACCTTCACACATCAGGCCTCTTGGATTCTTGTATGCTAACGCAGCAAGATTTGAAATGAAGAATGTGGTAGCATTCCTCTGTGTGACCAGAAGAACTGGAGGAACTCCTTAGAGGGTGGTATGGAGTCTCAGAGGATATCTGCAGTAGAGGGTACAGGTGAAAAACCGGATTTAGCATTTACTGGGCCGCCAGGTAGTACAGAGTCCCAAACCCTGTCTAGCCAACAGGGAGGCTGCCTTATCAACTGGTATTAATCCAGCTCATCTTGTATTTCCGGGTGGCACCTGGGTGGGGGTAATGCTCGACAATGAGGGGGCTCTTTCTCGAGGCCACTGCTGTACAGGGTTTAAGCTGGATAGAAAATTCCTTTTGCAAAAAAGCGAAAATAAGGGGAAAAGCTTACGTCAGCAGATTTTTACCCATTTTTGACCCCCTCCACCCCTTGTCAGCAAAATTTCGTCAGCAGCTTAGAATATTTCATACCTTCAAAAAGGGTGGTTGATGACGTCAGCAACCTTCAAACCCCTCCCTCTCCCCTTGTCATCAAATGTCAGCAAATCCGAACCTCCCCCCCATGATGCTGACGTAATACTTGAATGACCCCCAATGTAATGATTGATGGTTGGATGTCTACTCGTTGTGTACTTCATGTATGCATTTTTGCAAAAGTGGCTACTACTTTTTTCACATTCTACGATTTTATTTCGCATTTTGCGAAAAATGCGACCGTAGCTTAAACCCTGCTGCTGTATGAAGAAATCTGGGGTTAGCTCCAGGAAATCTTCCTTTGAGGGATCCCAGGGAAGCTGTTCACACATCACTAAAACAAATACGATGAACATGAATAATAACGAAACAAGAGAAAAAAACACATCGAGGCAATCCCCAAAGCTACTAACCCTTGCAACAGGAGAGGTGGAAGTGAGAGCGGAAGCACGAGTGAAAACACCCACAGAAGCCAGGAACCTTGCTGCAGTAGGGATACAACTTCTCTCGACCAAAGAGAAGAAAAACAAGGAAAAAGTGTCAGAAAGAAAGGCATAATCTGGAAAAGGCTCTGGCAAAAGTGACCTTGACAGAGGATGATGCAAAGAATGAGGAGAAGGCTGTAACACCTGGACCTCAGAACTCATATCGGGAGGCTTCACAGTCAAAGGGGGCTATCCACGCAAGCAAGGAAGAGTTCCTGGCAGCACGCCACAAACAAGAGTCCAAAAGTCTTGCAAGGATATATAACAGCAAGGCTGCAAAGAAAGGTATTGGCCTCATGGTTCAGGCCAAAGATGCTGAAAGGAAACTGACCCCAGCTGATGTTTCATACATCATCAACAAAGTTGAGGACCAAATGCGTGAGGACACTGGGGATATCTATCCCCATGTCGATAGAACCATCTTAGGGGTGGAAGGTCTATGTGTCATTTGTAGACACCAGACCACCCCGGATTGGCTAAAAGGGGTGATCAATAGATTACCACCTCCACCTAAGGTTGAGGGTTACACCGGGTATCTAGCTCTAGGTCCTGGTGATAGACCTCCAACCAAAAAGTTCTTCGTATGGGTTCCTGGAGACAGTGATCCAAACAGATCTCTGAAACTCCTGAGTATATGCAATG
Source organism: Pholcus phalangioides (assembly GCF_987345545.1). Classification (NCBI taxonomy): domain Eukaryota; kingdom Metazoa; phylum Arthropoda; class Arachnida; order Araneae; family Pholcidae; genus Pholcus; species Pholcus phalangioides. The sequence continues at coordinate 31,581,015 of NW_028301604.1, forward strand.
AAGGTCTGGTGCCTGAGCAGCTCCATCTACAGGCTGTCATCCCGGGAAACGAGGGTAGCACCCTGGTGATCGGGGTGGAGCAAGCAATGGTTGACTGGCTTGCCACCAGATCTTTCACAGTGCACTGTGGACTGAGTGCAGTTACGTTCAGGGAGCCATCACGACAGTAGAAGCCAGCCACAGTGTCGACTCCACATCCTGAGGAGACATCCCCATCTCAGGCAGAACAACAGGCCAAACCTGCTACTGAAGCAGGGGCTGCCTACAGAACTGCAACAGGAAAGATAGCTGACCTGACGGCGATAATGGATTGGGACCCGGAACAGGACTCTGGGTCTGACTCCGATCTGTCCCTTGGGTCACTTATCTAACCATCATGGTTTACCTTGCACCAGGTGGTAGCAAAATACCCATGCATAAGTAAACATTTTTAACATACTTTGCCAAATGTTTTATTTAGGCAAATAAATTGGCAACACAGCAAAACAGCATCATACAATCTTGTAGCTTCCTTTCATAATCGAAGTTACTTTGCAGCTCTGATTCAAGAACCATGGGTCAGAAACGGAATGATTATAAGTTCTCCACCCAATTCCCAACTTATTGTTAAGAAAGGAATGGGGACTCATCCCAGAGCATGTGTGTACCTTGCCAGAGGTATCCATGCTTGGATGCTTCTGCAATTTACATCAGAAGATGTTGTTGCTGTTTTAATAAAGGGTGATGAACTCAACAAGAATCGCCCTATCATGATTTGCTTGGTCTATATGGCCTATGATCTTAAAATCCCACAAGAGTTCTGTGAATTGGTGGAATACTGTGAACATCATAATATAAGTATGATGATTGGATGTGATGCCAATGCTCATCATACAGCATGGGGCAGCTCGGATATAAACCAGAGAGGCGAAACATTGTTATAATTCCTCATGGAAACAAATCAGGTCTGGGCTAACCAAGGGCACAGACCAACTTTTTGCACACGAAATCGTGAAGAAGTTATTGATCTGACCTTAGTCTCACTAGACATTGCAAATGTGATCAAGAAATGGAGGGTCAGTGATGAACCCTCGTCATATCACAGGTTCATAAATTCCCATTACAAAGCAACAGTTGTTCCTATTTTTTTCCGAAATTTTGAGAACACAAACTGAAATCTTTTCAAAGAAAACCTCGGAAACCAGCTCAACACTCTAGTCAACCGTGGAAATGAGATCTCAACAGCAGATGATTTGGACTACCACGCCCTCACATTCACGGAAGTGATCAGAAACTCTGCAAATCAAGCGTGTCCACTCAAAATTGATAAATCCAAAGTATACCCAAAAAAATGGTGGACTAAAGATCTTGAACTCTTCGGCAAGGAAGGCTCACAGGAAAGCTGTCAGGACTAAACTTTAATCCAATTGGACTCATTTCAAAGAAGGAAAGTGGTGAATCATTTTCAAGAAATCAGAAAAGTGAAGAATAGCTCTTGGAAGTTCTGCACAGAAATGAGCTCACTGTCAGAAACGGCCAAGGTAATCAAATTGATCAAAAACAATTCCTATGATAAAATAAATGTTATTGCACAACCAGATGGAGACCACTAACAGCCCAGTGGAAACGTTCGAATGTCTACTGGATTATTACCTTAGCAACCTACAGAACCAGACTCTGGTGAACAGATTAGGCTTACCTTGGAACCAGTTGACACCTTACTAGCCAACATGATAGTTGAATATGACAAATGCACCGAAGCCTTGGGGAGATTCTCTCCTTTCAAGTTACCAGGCACAGATGGAATATGCCCTATCATTCTACAAAAAGGATAGGAAGTTATTGGCAACGATTTGGTTCATCTCTACAAAGCCAGCCTAGCTTCAAGATACACGCATAAAGTGTGGAGGAACTCCAAAGGTATCTTCGTACCAAAACCAGAAAAAGACACCTATTATAAATCATCCTTCAGAATGATTACATTATCTTCCTTTCAACTGAAGTTACTGGAAAGATACTCTGGCATCTTCAAGAAACAGTCAAATCCCATTATTACGAACTCCAAGAGACCGGAAAAATCACTTTGTAATAACGAAATTTTGTTATAGAGGAATTCCAGATTTTTAAATTGCTTCTATGTAAACTTACCTAGGGGATTAGAAAAGTTTTCATTAAAACAAGATTTTAACTATAACGGTATTCGTTAAAATGGGAATCAACTGTATTCCCCATTTAATGGGCAAGATTAATGTGAACAGCATGATTTTAACAATGGGTACTCCACTCACTGTGCTCATCAATTGATCTGGAGATTTCAAAACACAATTATCTATGGACAATTTGCTATTGGCATTTTTCTGGATATTATTGGAGTCTTTGATAACGTTACTTTCGACTCTATACGAAAGGCACTATTAGATTATATCATTCCACCTATGATAATCAGATGGATCGATCATATGCTAAGGAACTGAACAATTACTGCCTGTGTTCTTGATGCCCAAGCTGAAAGAACTATCAGGAGAGGTTGCCCGCAAGGGGAAATTATTTCTCTATTCTTATGGAACATATCAACATCGAGGAATCTGCTCAATAAATTTTACACTCTGTCAATAGATGAGGTGATAAACACCAACTAGTTATTTTCAACGGAAAAAACCGAAATAGTGGTACTTACATGGAACAGAAAATGTGAACTCAAAATTCTAACCCTCACACAAGATCTCACCACGTGTGACAAAGTGAAATACCTTGGATATCATTTGGACTAAGCTTTCATAGAAATTCCATATTCAAGAAAGAGCTAAATGGGCCACTAATATACTTATACTATGCAAATAATTATTGCAAAAACCTGCGAATTAAACCCTAAAACCACCCAGTGGATTCACACTGCTATTGTACGCAGTTTTTATGAATATGTGGTATAGCATCAGGTGTTAGTAAAGACCTCTTATGAGAGTGTCCTACAAAAAGTGCAAAGATTAGCATGCATTCTAATAATGGGAGTTCTACCTTGCTCCCCTTCTATTGCAATTGAAACTGCTCTCACGCTGCCACCTCTAAGATGGTATCTACGAATAGAAGCTTTTAAGACCATGTACAGGCTTGAAAGAAACAGTACAACCGACCCTACATAGGACGCAAATCCTATTTTAAAAACCCTTTTGACAGCTGTCTATTGGATAAAGTAGAAATTTATTTTCTACTAATGCCGGAAAACTTCTGGAGTGCAATCTTCCGCTCTCTAGAGTGGATCATGACTACCATAAGATACATCTGTATCTTGGTAAAACGACAACAGTTTTCCAAGCTGAAGTACTCACAATAGCCATGGTAGCTGAAAACCTTATTACTAAAGGTTATCGTAACAAACTAATCTTTATTTTCTCCAATAGCCAAGTAGCATTAATGGCTTCAACTGTGTGTCAACTACAGCACCGATATGTTGGATAACTTGGCAGCACTTGACATCAACAACTGGGTTCCTGGACACGTAAATTTCCAGGAAAACGAACTTGCAGACCAGATAGCCAAAGAGGCAGCAAACCTAAAGCTATCTGGACCTGAACCTTGTCTCAATGTCATATCCTGTCTCAATGTCAACCATAAAAGGAGATGTCAAACAAAGGATAGAAAATAAACATTATTGGGAATGGAACTCTAGGCAGGACTGCAGACAGGCCAGGCTGGCCTTGGGAACCCAACCGAATATTGCCAAAGAACTCATTTCACTGAATAGAAAATAGATTTGACAGGTTATACACATTATCACAATGGTCATGCCAACTTACAGAAACACCTACACAACTGTGGCTATGCAGATTCACCTATTTGTCCTGTGTGTGGAGAGGAAGATGAAACTCCACTTCACTATGTGGGATGATGCCCTGCCTTCTTTATCCAGAGAAGGAACTACACTGAAGAGCCAAAAAAACTTGTACACTTGCCTAATATCGTGTAGGGCCCCGCGAGCCCGCAGAAGTGCTGCAACACAACGTACCATGGACTCTACTAATGCCTGAAGTAGTGATGGAGGTAATTGAGACCATGAATCCTACAGGGCTGTCCATAAATCCGTAGGAGTAAGAGGGGGGGGGAGATCTCTTCCGAACAGCACGTTGCAAGGCATCCCAGATATGTTCAATAATGTTCATGTCTGGGGATTTAGGTGGCCAGCGGAAGTGTCTAAAGTCAGAAGAGTGTTCCTGGAGCCACTTTGTAGCAATTCTGGACGTGTGGGGTGTCGCATTGTCCTGCTGAAATTGTCCAAGTCCGTCGGAATGCACAATGGACATGAATGGGTGCAGGTGATCAGACAGGATGCTTACGTACCTGTCAGAGTTGTATCTAGACGTATCAGGGGTCCCATATCACGCCAACTGCACACGCCCCATACCATCACAGACCCTCCACCAGCTTGAATAGCCCCCTGTTGACATGTAGGGTCCATGGATTCATGAGGTTGTCTCCATACCCATACTCATCCATCAGCTCGAAGCAATTCAGACCGAGACTCGTCAGACCAGACAATGCGTTTCCAGTCCTCAACAGTCCAATGTCGGTGTTGTCCGGCCCAGGCAAGGCGTAAAGCTTTGTGTCGTGCAGTCATCAAGGGCACACCAATGGGCCTTCGGCTCCGAAAGCCCATATCGATGATGTTTCGTTGAATGGTTCGCACTCTGACACTTGTTGATGGCCCAGCATTGAAATCTGCAACAATTTGCGGAAGGGTTGCACGTCTGTCACGTTTAATGATTCTCGTCAGTCGTCGTTGGTCCCGTTCTTGCATAGATTCAATTTTTTACCGGATTCCCGATATTCACGGTACACTCGTGAAACGGTCGTACGTGAAAATCCAAATTTCATCGCTACCTTGGAGATGCTATGTCCCATCTCTCGTGCGCTGACTATAACACCACGTGCAAACTCACTTAAATCTCGATAACCTGCCATTGTAGCAGCAGTAACCAATCTAACAACTATGCCAGACACTTGTTGTGTTATTATAGGCATTGCCGACTGCAGCGCCTGACTCAGATTGGTTCGATATCTCTTTATTTGCATAAGCATGCCTGTACCAGTTTTTTTTTGGCTCTTCAGTTTACTTTCGTGATCATCAGGTGACACTAAGTGAAGTAGTAAATACAGCCGGAGAGCATTTACAACTTGATAAATTTTCTTAATTATACTAAACACCTAAACTCATGGTGAGTATCAATTCTCTGCTTTAACTTGAACTCTCTCTCTCTCATGTGTAATTTTCAATACCTTCATGCAGAGTTCTTGGCCATATCCCTAGGTCTCCTCTGATCCTTTTCTTAAAAATGGTATAGCAGACAGGAGCAGTCCTCATTTATATAGATATGGCCTTTATCGGTTGCAATTATACCACAAGATCCCAAGTACAGGGGGTTCAGTAAAATGGTAACAGTTACCATACCTTCCATCCCAACGCTGTTGCAAAACCTCTTGGAAATCTTCACAGTGTGCTGTTACTTCACACCTACATGATCCACAATTAATGTTATACTACTTGGTGTCAGAGCAATGGGCAAAATTGCCTAAGCTCTTCCCGCTTGGGACACCACAGAATGATTTAAGGTCATAAATATTTCCAAATTTCAAAGATTTTTACACCTGACCACAAGTAATTGCATAGATGTTTAGCAAGTTATTTAGGTTTTCTGTGGACATTTGTCACTTTTGAAGTGTGAATGAAAAATTCAGAAGACATTATACATAAACTTGAGTATGCATTGTCACAAATGATTACTCATTTTACAGGGATCCCAGCAAAATCTGCTTGATCATTTCCCTGACCAAAAACACATACACAGGGTTCCCACTCAAAAAATTAGAAAACGTAGGATGGGGTACTTCGTTTAGGGAAACAAAAAAGACGGGGGGGGGGGGAATTAAAAAAGTCCCTCAGAAATTCATTTTTTTTTAAATTTGTAAAAAAAATTCAAAAATAATTCTTTTTTTTCCCCCACCACTATTTCAATATCGTATAAGACTGACTCAAGATAAAGCAAAATGACAGAAATGACTTCGTAACAAAAACAATTTTTGGACAAAACAGTGTACTGGCAACACCACAGATGATTCTATCCTGTCTCTTCTCCCAATATGTTGCCTTTTTTTTTTTAGGAGTCTTCCAGAGTCCAGTGTGTAAACCCTCTTCCTCAATGCACAGCAAATTATGAAGGCATGCAAGTTTTTTTAAGAATGGCACCCCTTTAAGACCTCTTTCAAATCACAGTGCAAAATGTATTAGTTACAAGGTCCAATGTAAATAAGTCCAGGTGAACTGGATGGTTTCACTGCGATATCCATCTTTTTTTACAGGGATTTGTTTACATTTTACTGTTCAATGCCAGTGTCATAATTTTCGATAAATGAAGCACTTTTATTTCTAGCTCTTTGCAGAGCTTTTGTAAACATTGTTTATGCCTCTACATGTCCTAAAAATAAAGAAGACGATCTAAGCTATTGGGTCACAAAAGGTCAACAAAGTCACAAAACCTAGAATCAGTGGTTCTTAACCAGGGGTGTGAAAGAGCATTTTAAGGGTTTGAGATTAAAAAAAAACCATGTTGATTGATTATTCAGGAAAATTAAAATCAGAGGCAACTTCCCAATCTAGATCAGTTTCAGGAAGTTTTTTTGTGGAAGTTGCAGCCTCCAACTTATCAGATTCCAATCTTGCAATAAGTTTTCACATGAGATCTTGAAAAAAACTTAAAACACAAAAAAAGAGCAAAATGTTTGGAGCTTTGAAATCTTTTAAGAAATGACTTGCACTCTGGAGGGACAGACTTCAAAAACTCATTTCACATTTAATGGGGTATCTTTTACTGCCAGGCCAACAGAGGTAGCAGGCTTACCTCAGAGACTTGTTCTATATAAATTTCACATTGTTAAAAATGTCTATAGCTCTTTCCAAGCCTTATACATTTTCAACCCATCTCTTACTAAAAAAATTCAGACAAAACAATTCTCTCTCAATCTTACCCATTTGTGGTGTCTTGTAATGTCTGTGAACTGTGTGTAGCAAGAAGGAGAAATCTATAAATAAAAAATATATACCACTTGAGTTGTTTAATCCCATCCACCTGCCTTCTATACATCCTTCCCCCCCCCCCATCTTGACATACAGTAGACTCTTGGTAACTCGATGCCCCACAAGTATTGACAAACATGTCGACTTAAGTTAGCGGGGTTTCACTCTATATTTTGTCTGATCGTTTCTGTGTACATAATTATATACATTATAACAATTGTATTAAATAAAATGCTAATTCTCATTAATTTTAATTCGGGGTCGTTTCAAAATAGAATCAAAACGTTTAAAAAATTTACTTCATGAAAAATAATCAAGTACATTTGCTTGTTTTTCTTTACGAAGAGAAAACATAAAATTTTCTAAGCTATTCAGTTTATACCGTGATTGTTTGGCTTTTCCCTGACTGTGTAGAAAATGACGTATCACATTAAGTTTTTAGTGCATCGAGTGATGGTGCAGATACTTCATCTGAACTCTGTGTGTGATTCTATTTCTTCGAAACATGAAGCACTTGCTTTGGGTGATTGATTCTAGAATATCGTCATCTGCTAAAAGTCCTGAAGTTACAAGATCAGAGTCAATACTCATAAATTCATCGTCGATACAATCACCCATAGTGCTATTTATGCTTTCTTCACACCTAATCTGGGAGTAATCTTCAGGAGAAATAATCTTTTTATTTTAATTAATTAATTTTCTTTGGAGAAATAATTTTTCTCCAAAGACTCAGAACAAAAATCAATATGACAGAAGCAGTTCAGAATTGTTGCACTCGTGCCCGAGTTCAATGCAGAATCAATCATTTCAACTGCATCTAATACAGAAATTTTTACGTCCATTCTAACATCCACAAATTCACAATTTTTTTGTCTGTAATTTTCTGTAAGAAGTTTTCATACTTAGAATAATTCCTAATTTCCTTTTTTGCAAAATCTTTTGCTTTCTCTTGAATTATTGATTCTGATAATGGGATTGAGTGAGATTGAGGGATTTGAACCACAAAAGAGTTGCTTCCTCTACATCGCTGAATTCTAATTTCTTATGCATTTTCTGCTTGATTCATAAGATTCAAATGCTGAAAAAAAATTTCCCTCATTTTTAGCAAATGTTGAGATGGGTTCCGTGCAACTCCATATTCCTCGGTGAGTTCACTCTGAGTTTTCCTGATTCTAGTTTTTTGAAAATTTCAAATTCTGATTTTAAAGTTAAAGTATGAAGTTCCTGTGGAGCTATTGCATTCACGGCCGTCGATACTCACAATGATAACCAAATGACATATCACGTCTAACCAGGCTTTAGCTTTTTCTTTTACTCCTTTTCCAAGAAATCGTAAAACCGCTTTTGACCATGAAAAGAATGAAAGACCTGTCCTGGAAACGGCACTAAAATGATAGGCCGGCCAAGAGGCTTCTAACATTCATTCTTCACATGCACGCCCCCCCCCCGCCCATAGCGTAAAAAGGGACCCATCATATAGAACAAAGAAACAAAGGATTATCAAAGTACCCACAGACAACGTCAAAAAATTCTTAGAATGGTAAAACACGGGCAATTGTAAAAACCAGTCGTAGTAAAGGGACAAAAGTCGTAGTTGACTTAAGCAGAGTTAAGCCAAACATTTGGGCTGACCAAGGGAATAATAGATGTCGAGTTATCCGGATAGTCGAGTTACCAAAAGTCTACTGTATTTGAATTGCCCCCTATACAGAGGCAGCAAAAAAAAAAAGCAAAAGGATAAACCATTTTCTCAAAAGAGATAGAAAAGAAATTAGGGCTGGTATTGGCTTTGTTTTCAACAGTGGACAATGGAAAAGAGAGTCTCCGCCTTAGACCCCACTTCATCCATTTACTGAAAAAGCAGGTTCAGTGACCTTGGCCAGCATTGGTTTCCAGTATGTAAATCCTCACCCTCCAACTGATAACACATTTTGCTCATGTACACCAAAGTGTCTCTTAGTAGGGGATCCAGAGGAAAACACAGATTGTTGATAAGGCTTCCTTATTCTCTCCCAGAGGATCTGAAAGAGATAATCTATGGGGGGAAAAGTGAAAACCAACCACTGGAATGGGAATTATTCCTCTTTTAATTTTTTCCCTTCAGATTTTCCCGGACTTTGACAAATATTTAACATTTTCCCTGACCATTTTCTGATTCCCTGACTTTCCAGGCTGCTGGGAACCGTTTTATTTCTCATGACATAAGATTATGATAAAGGCCATGGATATATGAACCTCAAATGGGAAGGGACAGGGCTCCAGACTTGAACCCCCCCCCCCCCCAATGTAAATCTATTATTATATTGGTTTTTTATGCTATGAATTTAATTTACAGGGCCCCATAAAAAAACTGGCCTTGAAGGCCTGCCAAAGATCCAACTTAAGGACCTTGGTCCAGGATAGAGAAGGCTATGTACATAAAAATTTAAAAAAACAGTTGACTGTAAATATAATTACGATATATTTTGTATTTGGAACATGCCACATATGTCATTAACCCAACTGCATCCTCCTTCTGAATTCACTGTCTGGAATCACTATACATTGGTGAAGAAAGAGATTTCTTTACACTGTGAAATGTGGATTACCCCACTCTAGGTAATGAGGATATTCACCATTTCGCAAATTATTCCACTTTTGGATTCAAATATTTTAACAACTGAAGAAATTACAATATTTTTTGGAAATACATATGCCATAATCACCAGTCATTGAGTATACTTCCCAGAGCTGTAATAACAGAGGGCAGACATCTTCAACATTGACACAATCTGAAGCATACTGGAAATAACAATGATGCTCATGGGTCACTCAGCTATACTGTACCTCAAATACATCAAGGTTTTCATGTTTTATTTTACTGTTCAGTGAAGGGGGGGGGGGGGGGTTACTTCATTTTTCAATCAGACATGAATGCAAAACCTCAGCTCAAAGCGGTAGTGGTTGGTTTAAAACACTCTTTTTGCATATGCCAGTATCTATCTCCTTGAGCACACAGCATTGTCCCAATGTTGACTTTGAGGAAAACACATTAAGAACATCTAATTATAAAGCAAAAAATTTTGCTTTCCCCAGATGATGCCAATTAGAATAATTTTAAAACTTCAACACTAAAATACATTTTTTTTCATGTTTTATATTTGTGTTGTACTTACTGGATGTGGATACTGTTGTGTGGACCACTATGAAGACAAAAGAAATTGATGGGAAACAATTTTTTACTCGTCAAAAAAATTGGTCAGAAATGATAAAGCATGTGACACACTGATTGTTCTTTATGAAATCAACTGAACACTGCAAATCATCCGTAATCATGGTGTCAATGTTATGGATGAATCATCTGTAGAGCAAAGTCTGTCCATATCCACTGCGCAAAAGTGAGAGCACAAAAAAAAAAAAAAAAAAACAACTGATAGCTATTTAAAACAGAGCAGAAGAGTAGCAGAACAACTTTGAATGGAGCGAGGTTTGAGTGGTCTGGCAGCTTGTTTCTTATGGAGCACCCGAAGGTATGATCATTACACCAGACAGTGATGCACTTTGCTCTTCTTTTTTGAGAAGAAAACGCCATCCAAATAGAAAGCATACAAATAAGCTAACTTTTTTTAAGTAGACTCCTAGTGGATTGCCCTCCAACGAGAATGCTTAATTTTGAGTTGTTCACTGTCCATATCAACTGAGCTGTGCTCTCTTCAAAAACCAGTTTTCCACTGTGCAGGGCTGCAGACCTGGCTATGATATATCGATTGTATATCTATTGTGTAGTTCATTATTTTCTTATCATTTAGTTGCTGGTGGGTGGCAACACAATGTTTTGTTTACTTTTGCAGTCTAGTAAAATGTTCGGCTTAAATCAGATGCCACATGTCTTGAGTCTTTCTCACTTGTCCGTATAAGTGTATCAATCATTTTTCTTCCGAAATCCGAATACACCACAAAATGATGCAGTCTGTTCTTGCTCTACACGGCATCATGTAGTAGGTCAGTTTACAGTGTACGCAGTGTCATAATATGGTGATCATTTCAGTTTCCTTTCGCTATGGCTGACTTACAGGGGCTTCTCCGTCAGAATTTGGAGGTCCAGATGAGGACTGTACAACTACTGGAGAATTCCATCACTTCAAGCTGTTTACCGCATTTAGAAAAATTAATGGAGAGTGAAGACAAGATTTTGTGGACAAATTATAAACCTTGACAATGCTCTACAACTTTGAAGAGAAAAAGAGATGGCTAGTTTCGTTACATTGTTGCAGACAGGAACATTTTTGCTTCTCAAGAATTTGCTTCATCTAGAAACGTATCAAACGTCACAATACAATATGATCAAAGATCGTCTAATAGCCCATCTGAAGCCAAAACCTCTTGTGATTCCAAGTCATCATACGTTTCTAAATAGACGACAGAGGAAAGGAGAAAGCATCTGCAGTTACATTTCAGCATTATGGTGTTTTGCCATTCAATGTAATTACCCAGAAGCTCAGCTGAAAATGATGCTCAGAGACATTTTCGTTAGTAGATTTTCAGACAAAATCATGCTAGACTGAATGTTCGAAGATGATCCTGATCTGGATAAGGTTCTCAAACTTGCTTTGGAAATCGAGCAAGCACAGTCAAGTACTAAAGACATTCCTCATTCAAAGAATACTGCTTTGAAGTTCGTTAATGGACTCAAGCCATCTACGACCCAAAAGGTAAACAAGAAAGCTAAGGCCAAGTTACCAAAGGCTAAAGCTCCTGCAACAAGAATACAATGCTATCATTGTGGTGATGAAAATCACATGGCTCCGTCTTGCAAGAAAAAAATCTTCATTGTAAATTGTGTGGGAAAAAAGTCACATTCAACAAGTGTGCCAAAGTAAATCCATGCTGCACAAATTAGAGGATGTCAACGAGACTTTTTGTTGAATCACATCAAAAGTGATCCTCTGCTGCTTACTATAGTATTGATTGCAGGTCATCCAGTTACAATGGAAAACGACACTGGTAGTGCAAAGGCTCTGTTGAGCTATTCTACATTTCAACAAATTTCAGACAAGCCTCTCAGCACAAACTTTAAATTTTACATATACAGTAAGAATATTATTGTTCCGTGGGAGTTGTCGAAGTCACTGTTGCATACAAGAATCCGCCAATGGAACTGCCTGTTTGTATTGTGGAACAAGACTTTTCTTCAATACTTAGACATAAATGCGCTCTCATTTTCCCATAAATGATGAGCATAGTGGCCAGTGAGCTCAATCATCCTCAGATAATTTAAAATGGTTTTTTATAAAGATGAAGTTCTTAAAATGACTTACATATATATATATATATATATATATGCATATGCCATCTATATGTTCTATAGTTTTTATATTTTCTTATCATTTCTCTATTCTCTGAAAAGTTTGTTTTTACTGCATGGGATCAGTGTGCATGAGCTGGTATAGCGGTAGAGTGTTTATTATCAACTGAGGAGATTATTTTCAAAACGGAACATTTCCACGCTCAATAAATTTACACACAATAGAAGTAAAAAACATATTCCTCCAAAATGGACTGCTGTGCATAAGTGGTCGCTCAGCAGGTAGCATACAAGAGTAGGAGAAGATTATTTGCATAATATGTTCAAAAATGAAAAGTGAAAATTGAATGAAAAAGTGAAAATTGAATGAAAAAATGAATTTTGAAAAGTGAAAAATGAATTTTGAAAAGTGAAAAATGAATTTTGAAAAGTGAAAAATGAATTTTGAAAAGTGAAAAATGAATTTTGAAAAGTGAAAAATGAATTTTGAAAAGTGAAAAATGAATTTTGAAAAGTGAAAAATGAATTTCAAAAAAAAGAGGAAATGTTCCCTTCAGAAAATTAGCTCTTTATTAATTAGTGTGCTGGTGACTGGGTTAGAACCCAGATTTTATGTTTATATCACCCTTATTTTTTCGATTGTACTGAATTTGCCACATCTTTCTTTCACAAACAAAAACTATTAAAAAAAAAAAAAATTATTTTTTTGTTCCCACACAGATAGAATCATTTCTCCGACTATTCATGCAGCCAAAGGGGATCATGATTTCAGTTTTTTATGCAAATAAAAAGTTCTAGTTAAACTTTTTTGCTATCGGCACACAACAAAACTTTTCAATGGTACTTTACTTATGTTCCCCCCCCCCCCATCTTGCAGTGAGATCCAAGGTCAGATTTTTCACGAGCCCCTTCCAAATGAATTTATAGTGTGAAAAGACAAAAAATAAGAATTGTCCTGGGCCACTGGGCTGGAGCCCTGTCAGTCTCACCCTTGTGGGGAGGAGGGGCAACATGCCCCTAGGATAAGATCTTTGGAGGGCCACACTATAGTGAATTCATAGAGTGAAAAATTAAAAAAAGGTCCTGGGGCCCCTTAATGTTGTAGCCGTATCAGCTTCACCTTTGGGGAGGAGGCATGACTTCACTATCAATTTATGTGTGCATTTGCTATGCACATACTTGGTTATTAAAGCATTTATGAAATTATGTTATTGTTTATCATTAAAACAGATAGAAGCAGGGCCGTCTTAACTCATGAACCAGCCCCAAATGCATAAGGGAGCCTCATGCTATAGACCAAAAACTAAAAAAAAAATTTGAAATTGGGAGACTAATAAATGCCTCAGGACTGTAGGCGGGGGCACAGAGTATCTCTTTGCCTGAGGGTCCCGTGATATTCTTTCAAGACAGCCCTGGGTAGGGATTTTTGAGATACTGGTATAAAATATGCAGATATATTATCATGAACATGACCGTACCAAGCAGGTTGGGCCCATCCGAGTGCAGGCTGTGAGTGCCAGATGTACATAGAGTCTCAGGTTACTGAGATCAAAATGTAAGAAGAAAGACAGATAAGACAAAAAGTAAGAAAAAAATGGACAAGTACATACACCCACTGTGTGACATTCAAGAAACTGCTCATCTTTTCAGGTCAATAATAAATTATATCAAAAAAATTTCTATATTTTTCTCATAAAGCAACTTGTACATAACATTCTATATACATATACATTTAAACATGTATGCCCACATAAAGGTTAAAAACAAGTTGTTTAATACAATGTACACAATTCTGAATTGAAGTTGCTGGTACTTTAGGGTTACCGGAGCATCTCTTTGCTTGGGGACCAACGATGCTATTAAGACAGATCTGATCATGAAGGGGCCATTTTAGCGAAATCACTGTGGTGGCTGCCCTGAATGCTATGAATCTTTGGGATACAACGTCTATTGATTTTAAGGTCGACCTGTTTGTAATGTCAGTTTTTAACAGTCTTGTTCACATTATTAGCAGATTGGGCTTATTCCCCAAATTTTCAGTTGGGTGCCAAATCCATTTTAGCTACAGACAGCTTCAATTTGGTGTAAAATATAGTGGCCAATTGGTAGAATGTCATGTGACCCTTGCGATTGCTAACAACAGCACATGTTGGAAACAAAATTTCCCCGTTTGGATAAGATCAATAGAGATGGCGAAAACTATAGTGCCCACAAATGTTAAGACGATACTGTCAAAACTTGGAGAAAATTTACATGATGATGGGCAAATAGGATACCTATCTATTATTGCAGATGATTGATAGATGTCTTGCACTCCACTTGATGCACTTGGTGTACAGGGAATTGGTGACAGAGGAACATGAAGCTAGTATCCAAAAATGTATCAAGCAATACTGGAAGCAAATATATGCAGTGATTAAAGTAACAGGAAAAAATGAAACATCTTAGAAAAGTAACGCATGTTGTTAAACGATTTTTTTTTCAATTATGAAACACATATTGCTTTCTAGAAGATCTCCTACACATATTTGAATTTTATAATGCAATACCACAAATCAAGGATTTTTTAAAATCTTAATAGATAACTATTTCCTTTATTTAAAATTCTAAAATGAAATTACAAAGAAAAAGCAAAAAAGTTGTAGAAATAATGAATAACAATTACAATGAAACTTTGTCAACACAAGTGAAAAAAATCAAAATGAGATTATGAGTAACAAAGTTGGTAATATTTTTTTTTGGTTCAAATATCATTTACATTGAAAACAATTATATTTCTGAAAAATCATTCAAATTTTAAATATAAATTAATCTACAAATATTTTTTACATTGTAACACAAATACCAATGTTTGAAATTTAATTATTTTATACAAGATACAGAGAAATTGATACAGTATGCTTAAAACCAATTTTATAAGGAAGATTCAACTGGCCTGAATGGCAAGGGTGGGCAGCGCAACTCGTGTGGCTGCACAGGACACCAAATAAAATATGAAAGGGCAAGAAAACATTTTTAATGAACAAAAACAGGATGTCTATTGCATGCCCAAAATAAAATTAGGTGACTTTTCCTTGTCTGACCAAATATACCAAAGCTTTTTTATTATATTTTTCAACAACGAAGATACAAACAGATATACCTAGAAAGACGGAGGGGGATCATAGTGACCCTTCCTTATATTCTAGTACATTATGCAGTAAATACTACTGTTATCGTCACAATTGATTTCTAAATAGGTAATCCTTCTGAAAGTCTTTTTTTGCATTTGACCCTCCGTGTGAGCTTTCTTTTCCCCTCATTCTTGTCTGCAAGTGTCTGTCAGCAGGTGTTGTCTTTTTTGACAATCATTCTTGCCATATTATCAGATAAATTGTTTATTCTGGGATGTAGAAAATTTGAGTGTATGTGATCTTTTCAAACAGTTAGTTTAGAAATAGCGAGGAAACATATACTGTGACAAAATCAAGGCTCCCATATTTTATGCATCAAAAATATAAATGAAAGTTTTCTGAGATAGTGGCACCTTGTTTTCAGCGATAAAATAATGACATATACAGAAATGTACAGAAGCTGAAGCTCATCGTCGTCTAAATGAAGCTTCTTAGTCAGTTTCTTTGAGCTGGATGCAATGATACCATTATGCATGCAATAAGTATATATAGTGCAAAAAACTTTCCCCCTGAATTCATTGTGGTTGTTGGTTTGGGGGGGTCCCCCATTTTTTCCCCAAACAATGACAAGAGATAATTTCAAAGAAATTTTGAAATTTACGAGATTTGATCAGAAATGTAAAACGTCTGAAAGATTGAAACTGACAAATTTGCTCTTGCATCTTTACTATGGAATTCATTCATAGAAAATGGTGCTACTTGCTAGAAACCAGGACCCAAACTAACTGCTGATGAACAACTTTTACCCTCAAAAACAAGATGTCCATTTACAGAGTTTATCCCAAGCCAACCAGATAAATTTGGGATTAAATTCTGGCTTCTTGCCTGTGTTGGCTCCAGGGTTGATAAAAAAATTTTTTTTCTTAAAAAAACCAAAAAGCCTGATTTTTTTGGTTTAAGAAAGTTTTTGTTGTTTAAATAGCATTAACATTAAAAACAAAATTTATGAAAAATCATTCAAATTTCTTATAATTGAAATAAAATGTTAATTAATATAATTAACACTATTCCAATTTTAATTAATCTATAAATATTTCTCACATTTTAAGATATTTCTCAAACTTTAAGATATTTTTCAATTTAATTATTTTTTGCTCAACTCAATGAATTACTTTGTGTTTGAATATTGTTAATGTTATTAACCATATAATATAAAGATGTTTCATAAAAACTGTGATTAAAAATTAAATGAATATAATGTATTTAATGAAGCATAAATAATGCAGATTAATTAGTGATGATTTACGATATGCAGGGTGATTATAAATAAGGTTCTGATTTCAAAACACTGTAAAAAAAGAACGACTGTCAGAATGACTTGAAAATTGACATGCATACTCCTGAAGCAATGGAATTTTATATGGCAAAGGGGAAAAATATACTTAAAAATGTAAATTTAATGCTGTTCTCATCCAACACATGGGAAGTTTGCTTACAGAATGGACAAGATAACCAGTCAGGGCAAAATAACTTAATTAGCATTGCACGATTTCATAGTTCATGGAAAATTAATTCTTCAATAAAACGAAACACGCTACAAGGCAGGGTTGGTAAAAAAACCGGGTTTTTTTGATTTAAACCAGGTTTTTTTGGTTTAAACCAGGTTTTTTTTTGGTTTAAACCGGTTTTTTTGTTTTATATAGTATTAACATTAAAAACAATAAAATTTCTGAAAAATCATTCAAACTTCCAATAATTAACTAAAATAAAATGTTTATTAATGTAATTAACAATATTCCCATGCTAATTAATCAATAAATATTTATTACATTTTAACAAAAACCAACTTTTGCAATTTAATTATTTTTTGCTTAACTTAATGGATTACTGTGTGTTTGAAAATTCAATGTTATTATTAATCATATAATATATAAAGGTTTTTCTCCAGTTACTTTCAGTAATACTTAATTAGGAAGCTATTTTGCAAAAAGTAATAAAAATTAAGTGAACATAATGTATTTAATGAAGCATAAATAATGCAGATTAATTAGCAATGATTTACGATATACAGGGGGATTATAACTAAGGTTCTGATTTCAAAACACTGTAAAAAAAGAACGATTGTCAGAATGACTTGAAAATTGACATGAATATTCCTGAAAAAATTCAATTTTATTTGATAAAGGGGAAAAAATACTTGAAAATGTAAAATTAATGACATCATCCAACATGTGGGAAATTTGCTCACAGAATGGAAACGATAGCCAGTCATGGCAGAATGATAACTTAATTATAGCATTTCACGATTTCATAATTCATGGAAACATCACAAAAAATGAAGTAATTGAACAAATAACTACAACTTACTCAAGGAATGTTAAATATGTTGTCGACCGTGTTCTGGCTATGAGATGAAAGCAAAAAAATGTTTGTTCAACAACAGATCAGAGTATGCCATGGTCATGATGTGGATGTGTTTGCAATTCACCAAAGTTGGCAATTTGACCACTGTTCATAACATTTTGAGGTACCTCCTCCCTGCCAGAAGTTGCAAGGTGAACTGGTGGCCAGCCAGGTATCGTGTCATACTGTTATCGTCAAAATGGTTTTTCAGCAACAGCTTTGCTGGTATCGCAATCTGCATCTTAATAAAAGTTATGCTATCCATGCACTGATGCCGTTGAACTGCTGAAATGACATGGTTGTACAAAATAGATTATACTACTGGCCAAGTACAGCATCATTTACTTGCAAATTTTGTACTACTTGCACCTTGTTTTTCTTTTCTTTTGCCAAAAAAATTTCCATTGTTTCAGGAGTATCCATGCAACTTTTCAAGTCATTATGACCAGTAGTTCTTATTACAGATAAGATATTTTCCCTAATGAACTTGAGGCAACCACCGATAGACAGCGTCTTCATTTCCAACCCATCTTGATTAATAGCAGTAAATTGCAATATAGCAATATGACCAGAGTTGGTGTTTGGTGAAGTAGTACAGTAGTTCTTATTGCAGTTTTAGAATCAAAACTTTAATTCTAATCACCCAGTATATAGCTGATTATTTTTCATAAATCTGTTATTACTATACAGTAGAACGTTGATTAACTGGGCTTAATGGAAAAATTATATTTTTAAAAAAACCTATTGAATATTAAGACTAAATGATATACAGTATGAGATATGCTACTTCTTATGGGAAAGAAATGTCAGTGTGGTAATGTAACTACCAGCAAGCACAGGTCTGTCCTTTAGGGGCAGCTGGTGTCTTTATTGGATTACAAGACCACCTGCCCCTAGCATGATGATGTCACTACTGTTGCTGCTTCTTTGTGAAAAGAAAAAGAAACCCTGTGAGATAATGCACCCCTACATTTAGATGTGTGATGCAATCCTTATTCATTCATGAATTTGCTAAACATAAAGGATCAGAATGTAGCCAAAGGTTAGAAAATGTGATAAGAATGAGAAACAAAAAAGGCTTTCGTGGTCATAGTGTAAATTAGAATTTAGCTTAAAAGTTTGAGTTTTTTGGCTGACATGAAGTACAGTTTTTGTCTTACAACGTTTCGTTCGCATGAGTGGCAAACTTTTTCAAATAATCTTACGGCGGTCATAAGGCTACTACAGGGGTGGGAAGTGACTAAGTCCATTTCGGAGCAGCTTTGGAGCAGCAAAATTCAGGATTTGGAGCAGTTTTGGAGCAGCAAAATATGGGATTCGGAGCAGCAAAATATGAGATTCGGAGCAGATATTTATAAATTGGAGCAGTGAAATGAACAAGAATATTTTCGTTAACCCTCAACCCTTTTCAAAATAAAACTGCACTGTCTTTTGTTATCAAACATCTTTTCGTCAGCTTGATTTTTGTTTTTGGTGTTTTAGGCTTTTGACACCTTGTTTGAAAGAGCGGCTGTCATAAAATTTTTTGCACCAGTCTATTTAAGATGATTTTTGCTTACTGAGGGCACTATTTGCTGCCTTGAACAGCAGCACTTCAAATGAGCTAAAAAAATTTTATAAGTTTTAAATTTTTTTATACTTGGAAAGAAATTGTTGCAAAATGGGAGAGAATTTTGGAAGAAGCAACTCGATGTTTGGCGATTCAGCACTCATTATCTGGCGAGATTGGCGATCTGATACTCGATATTTGACGAGATTGATGATTTAACGCTCGTTATTTGGCGATATTGACGATTTACTGCTCGTTATTCGGCAACATTGGCGATTTAACGCTCGTTATTCTGCAAAGTTTCTAAACTAACATTCATAATTCTGCAACATTGGCGATTTAACGCTCGTTATTTGGCAAAGTTTCTAAACTAACATTCATAATTCGGCGAACATGCGCTTTTTACTCCCGGAATGAAAATTTTTTTCATGAAACATCGGGATTTAACACAATGACAATCGACTACAGTAATTTCTACTGCTTCCAGTGACGACTTTTTTTTTAAACGGAAACACTCAAATTTGCACTTTAAAGCTGAAAGGCATTGCAAGCCATCTTCAGTTCCACGATCACGGACAATATCGGGGTTTCGCGATGGAAAGCCCGATAGTTTAAGTATAGTGGAATAAAACACGCTCTTCTCGTAAAGAAACGTTTCGTGGCTAGCAGGAACAAAAATTTTTTGCCGTCCTTTTCGAAATTCCGGGCATACTGAAGCAAAATTTGCTATTTGGCGCAGAAAAATGTGAAAATACGCTATTGGAGCAGGATGGCACAAGATATTAGTTGCGGCGCAATTGGCGCAGAGTTCCCACCCCTGTACTACTAACGTCTTCTCCCTACTTGAGTCTCACTGCCTCGCCGGGATTGGTCTGTTGAGCCAGTCTGTTTTTCCCCATTGGCCGAAGTTGTTCCTAAGGGCTCTGGATAATGCTTGGGTTTCAATCTCATCATTTTTAAAGTGGGAAACCAAGCACTGTTGATTTTCATCCTCTCTTCCTTTCTGTTGAAGCAGTTCTTGTGCTTTTAAATTTCTATTGCTTCTTTAAAAATATGTGGAAAATATCACACGTCGTTAGATAACATTTGGGTGTTTGTGAAGAGAATTTTGTGGTCCTCGGTCAGGGCATGCTCTGCTACAGCTGACTTGTCAAATGTACTGCTAAAAGATGTCATGGATCAGATCAGCCAACTGTTCACGAAAGATATTGTGGACCTTTTCCATGCCTGTCTCACAACTACATATTTCAATTGGAATGGTGAATATTATGAACAAACGGAAGGGGTGGCGATGGGCAGCCCAATCAGCCCGGTTGTGGCCAACCTTTATATAGAATGATTCAAGGCCCAAGCTTTGGCGACCGCACAATACCAGCCGTCAACTTGGTTTCTGTATGTGGAGAACACATTTATTATATAGGGTCATGGAGAAGAAAAACTTGAAGAGTTCCTTGTTCATCTGAACAGTATACATCATAACATCAAATTCACAATGGAGAAAGAAGAGGGGACCCTTCTGTTTCTAGATGTTCTGGTCACTAGGAAATGTAACAGACTGGGGCATACGGTTTACCATAAAAAGACGCACATGGACAAATACCTGCACTGAGAATCTAATCACCAGAAACAAGGTATGATCAAAGCTCTGGAGGAAAGGGCAAGAAGAATCTGTGAGCCAGAACATTTTGATGAGGAAAAACTACACTTGATTTGGACCTTCCAGGCCAATGGATACCCTATGGAGATGTAATGAGGGCCATACATCCAAAAAACGCCTCATGGAAAGTAGAAGAACCAGCGACCGGAAAAGTGTTTCGCCCTTACATTCCTCGAGTTACTGACAGAACTGGATGACGCCTGAGAAAATTTGGCATCAAGACCATCTTCAAGCCAACCAGAAAGCTAAGTGAATGCCTCAAATCAACAAAAGATCAACGGGACTGACTAAAAACAGCTGGGGTTTACTGTATCCCATGCAGTTGTGGAGAAGTGTACATAGGCACTACAAATGATAGATATCGACCAGATTAATTGAGCACAAATGAAATTGTTGACTGGGTCAGGTTGACAAGTCAGCCGTAACAGAGCATGCCCTGACCAAGGACCACAAAATTCTCTTCACAAACACCCAAGTGTTATCCAACGACGTGTGATATTTTCCACATATTTTTAAAGAAGCAATAGAAATTCAAAAGCACAAGAACTGCTACAACAGAAAGGAAGAGAGGATGAAAATCAACAGCGCTTGGTTTCCTACTTTAAAAATGATGAGATTGAAACCCAAGCATTATCCAGAGCCCTTAGGAACAACTTCGGCCAATGGGGAAAAACAGACTGGCTCAACAGACCAATCCCGACAAGGCAGTGAGACTCAAGCAGGGAGAAGGCATTAGTAGTAGCCTTATGCCCGCCGTAAGATTATATGAAAAAGTTTGCCACTCGTGCGAACGAAATGTCGAAAGACAAAAACTGCACTTCAGCCAAATAACCGGAAGACTTTTAAGCTAAATTCTAAGAATAAGAAATTTTAGCTTCTGTAGGTTAGTAGTATTTATTATTAGTTCTTAGTAGTATGTCTGTGTAGCTTTAATTAACTAAGATGCTTTATATGAATATATATATTACATGAAAAATTTTGGCTAATAATGAACCAATATATTTTTAAAGGAAAAAAAATAATATTTTGACCACTTTTATCTGATTTTTTTTAAAAAAATCACTTAGTTAAAACCAAGGTGGTTTAAACAAAACAACCCTGCTTGAATCCAAATATATTCTAAACAGATTTTCTTATGCTGGAGCAGATAACACCAGACCAGCAAATCAACTTGTCCATGAACATGTCGTAATTCGATAGGTCAAACCTTATCTATGAAAAGATCGAAACATAACAACAGATAATTAATTTACATCACTGAGATTATGTGCATTTTTGAAATCGAAATTGACAAGCTTGGTTGGGACACTTCAAAAAGACTCATGAGGTGCAAAAACAGGAAAACAAGATATATACTCGTCGATCGTATTCAAAACTGGAACTGATATCACACTTACATGCTATCAGGGAAAAAAGAATAAAAATGTTCTAGTTCTGAGTTCACTTTATACTGATGTAACTTTCAACAAAAATGAAAAAAAGACCACGAAACCGTTGCCTACTATAAGGAAACTAAATATGGAGTCAACATCATGGATCAAATGGTGTAATTATACACGACCAAGACTGGAAGTCGTTACTGGCCAATGCATATATTTGGATATATCATTGATAAATGCTCGGATTTTGTACAGACAAGTAACAAGGAAAAAAATCACTCTGCGAACTTACATATATTGCAGTTATGTGAAGAACTCTGTGCCAAGTATTTCAACTTGAAAACTAAAATTCAGAATGAGATAATATGCAAAGCCCCTACTGATGGAGAGAAAAAACAACAGAAATGCCAAGTAAGAAGGAACTGCAAAGATAATAAAATGCTTCAATCTCATACGCAATGCAAAAAACCAGTGTGCGGCAAATGTGCATCGAGAGAGGTGATTTGTACAGAATGCCAGAGATGCCATTGACAAGCTATAGTGCAAATACCCAGAAATTCAAAAAAGGATGCATAAAAATTTAAGTCAAGCATCCTGCGGGATATGTTATTTCCTATTACATAAAAGAAAAAGGAAAAAATCCAAAACTTCCCCCCCCTTTTCTTTTTTTTCTTTTCACAGTCCATCACGATCCCACGACCTTGAAAAAGTGGTTTTACTACTTTGTACACTATACTGTATTGTATTGATATACACGCGGATTGTTGAAGATATTTAGTTTCTTTCCTTAATGAGGGGTCTTGTACAGAATTTTCTAATTTTAGAGTTTCTATTCCCATGTGGATTTTCTCCCTTCCAGTTACATACCAGAACTTATGGCACTTTTGTGGCTATATGTCAGCATTCAAAGACAGCGTCAATATGGTCTAAAATTTCCCTTGTTCCTAAAAGATTGCGAATGTGCATTTTTTGAAAAATTGTAAAGGATTGAAATGCCCGTTCAAATTGTAAAACATTTTATATAATTGTAAAACATGTAATTAAACATGAATATACACAGTTTTGTAATCTAGCTACTATGTGGTAGTCACCATTTCGCATCGCGAAAATCACTGGTGCTTATGCAGAATCGACTTTTGGAGGGGCAGAAGGATTTCTTCCATAGAAATTGTGGGTAACTAATGCTCAAAAATAATTTTAGATTAACATAGTATAAAAGACTATTTTCTTCAATATTTTAATTTTCTACAAAAATATTTTCAATTTTTCATTTAAAGTATTTGATTTCATTTTTAAAATATTTAACCGATTTTGCCTTTGGTGAAAATCTGTGTTTGGAACCCGCGATTTTGCAGTGGTAATCGGCTAACCTTGATTTTCTAAGGTTTTCTAATTTTGAGTAGGCTGTTCATTTGAAAAAAACTCTGGTCACCACGAAAATCACACAGAACTACAACACAATGTATACATTAAATTTCAAATCCATGCATTACCAATTTGGAGGATAGATGCAGGGGCGAAACTGGGGGGAGAGCAGGTGGGTCTAGTACCCCCTCCAGACTCTGGGCTAGAAGGGCGCCGAGAATTCACCCTTTATAACTACTACTTCTACATTATACGGGATGCCAAAATGTGCGCTTGCCCCATTTGTGAAAATATCTAATTGCAGCCCTAGATAGATGGCACCACCTACTGACCACAAAACCCGCTGAATGCTGGACACACACACACTTGCGTTTCACCAACACAAATCTGACATAGCTCCTATATTCAGCTGTGAAAATATGTGGCAGTTAAATTGTGACAGATCAGAGTGGTGGACCATCACAGCGAAAGAAAATAAAGTCATTTTACCAGGAAATCGCCGGAAGATAAGTGTCAGAGAGTATACTGAGAGAGAGAATCTCATTTGCTTTAAATTTAATCAGAAAATATTGAAAGAGCTAAGTTTTTTTTTAAAGAAATGGAAAATCAATCAGAGAGAGAAGGGGGATAAATAAATCAATCTATTAGTAAATACATAAATGTGTGGATCTTGCTTATAACATTTTTCAAAAAAACTGTCATTAAAAACATTGCAAGCAGGAAAACACTTTAAAAAGGAAATCTTAATGAGAATTATTTAGAGTTGGGATGACGAAAATAAGTCATACTAAGTGGAAAAACATTCTAAATGGGAACATTATAAGCAGAATCGACTGTATATTTGTTTTAGATCAGCGGTTCTCAATTGGGGATCCTTGTGCACTCTCCAGGGGCTCAGCGGCCGCTTGAGGAAAATTAAAAAAAAAAATTATAAATATTTTCAAATAGTAAAAATAAAATCAGTAACTACGGGGGGATCCGCCCGTTTTTACTAAAAAGGGCTCAGTGAGTCAAAAAAGGTTGAGAGCCACTGTTTTAGATTACATGTCCTGAA
Organism: Pholcus phalangioides; assembly: GCF_987345545.1. NCBI lineage: Eukaryota > Metazoa > Arthropoda > Arachnida > Araneae > Pholcidae > Pholcus > Pholcus phalangioides. Next base: position 31,605,864 of record NW_028301604.1, read on the forward strand.
TTCCACATGTTCAATTCTCAGAGGCTTTTCTTACTAGTAGACAATGAAAGTAAATGAACCTTTGGATAGAACATGTTTTCGAAATGAATTATTTGCTTCACAGATACCTCCTTCTCCTACCCAGACCATGGCCGCCTCTCTGTCTCAACAAAGAGATATAAGCAGGTTATCAAAGACCTGAAACATGCTGGAAAAAATTCATACAGAAAACCAGTGAATTAATGTTAATGTAATTAGCACGTATTCCCAAGAGATACCAAACCGGGATTCGAACCCTGACCTGCACAGTCAGAAGCTAGCTCCCTAACCACTGAACTGCAAGACGGCAAATGGGGTATGAATTATGGGAATCATGAATTATCCTGAGGATCCAGGTTCGAACCCCGTTGACGGCATAGTAGTGGTTGGCTGAAGTTGGTTTTCCAGCTTTGGGGCGCAAATGCGAGCCGCTCTCCCTTTTCAAGAAGTCTCTCCACACAGAGCATGTAGACCTACAATGCGATACTGACATAATATGAAAATTCGAGCATTTCAATCTTTACTTCATAAAATGGAAGACAGATGGCAGCATGAACACAAAACAATCCAAACCAACTTTTGCAATTTAGTTATTTTTTGCTTAACTCAATGGATTACTTTGTGTTTGAAAATTCTTTTGATGTTATTATTAATTATATAATATAAAGATGTTTTCTCCAGTTACTTTCAGTATACCTAATTAGGAAGCTATTTTGCAAAAACGGATAAAAATTAGGTGAATATAATGTATTTAATGAAGCATAAATAATGCAGATTAATTACCGATGATTTACGATATACACTAGTCTTTGTCCTTTAGGGACAGCTGGTGTCTTTATTGGATTATAGGACCACCTGCCCCAAGCATGATGGTGTCACTACTGTAGCTGCTTCTTTGTGAAGGGAAAAAGAAACCATGTGAGATAATACACCACTACATTTAGATGTGTGATGCAATCCTTATTCATGAATTTGCTTAAGATAGAGAGAGCATCAGAATGTAGCCAAAGGTTAGAAAATATGGTAAGAATGAGAAATTTCGGCTTCTGTATATAACTTTAAATAACTAAGATACTTCATATGAAAAAATATATATTCAGGCCACTTTTACGAGACTTTTTGAAAAAAACCACTTATACCATCTTATGCCATTTAAAGATATACCATCAAAATGTACCCCAAGAATATAAAATGTGGTAAAAATGAAAAATTTTGGCAAATAACATTTTAGATGAGTGACCATATTTAAAAATATTTGAATCAATATTTTTGATATGAGCAAGTCGATTCAACAAAAATTAGTGATGATTTCAGTTTCAAAGATTTTTTTCCAGTTATTTTCAGTTTTATACAAGAATTTGTCTTTTCTATTGTGAACAGCATTTTTGTATGTAGGAAACATCAGATCTTCTTTTCCTACCGTACAATTTGAGAGCAATTTCAAAGGAAAAAGTAGTTCATAATAAACGTGGTAATAATTATTGGTATTGCTCCATAAAGCAAACACCTATTTTATATGCATTCAATTTTCAGATGAGAAAATTCAAAAATTTTAAAAACTGTGTATTTCTTGATATAAAACTTGTGATACATACTTCTGAAATTATTTTAATTCTACATAAGTTTATCGATGCATTTTATAAGCACAAAAACAAAATAAACAAAGGAAAACAATGGTGGTTTTTTTTTTTTTTAGTTCGTATTGGTTTGATAATCACAAATTTCCCGTTTCTCAGAAATTGAAAAAACAACACCTAGGGCAGGATTTCTGAAAATTCAACCCCCCCCCCCAAATGGAGGCTCATGATGTGTTCAAATGCTATATGGGGATATCATCACTAAGCAATTTTCAAATTACCAAATCCATGTGAGCAAAGCTGTGGGTAACAGCTAGTTGGTCCATATTAAGCCAAAAGTATAATTCCATATATACACTGCTCAAAAAAATTAGGGGAACACATGGTTTTAACAAAATTACGCAAAGATGCATACCGATAAGTAACATAAAATGAATCATCCATAATTTAAAGCCTAGCAGGAAACGGAAGAAGAAAACTTCATATGCAAATCAAAGTTCATGATGTCAAAAACCAGAAAAAGGAGATAAGGGCAGAAATCGGGATGTTGCAGAAACGTCTGTTTTACTGCCGTAACTGTGAAATTCGATTGCGCAGTATTGTTTTTTGAGACGAGGTGACTTGAGGATGTCTCAACAACGTGATTTACAGGAATCCATGGCATGGCATGTTATAGGCAGACTGGAACCCAGGCAAACACAACGTAGTGTCGCGGACGCTGTTGGAGTCGCCAGAAGTGTTGTTGCAAGGCTGTGGAATCGATTCCAAGAAACAGGAAATGTTAGACGTCGACCAGGGCAAGGTCGGCCATGCGTCACTACAGCAACTGATGACCGGTATATACGGTTAACAGCCCGTCGAAACAGAACATAGAATGCTACGCAGCTGCAAAGACGGTTGCTCGCAACAGGACGAAGGGTGTCCAGCCAAACAGTACGAAATCGGCTTCATGAGGGAGGGCTCTATGCACGTAGGCCAATGGTCTGCATTCCGTTGACCCCACACCACCGTGCGGCCCGAAGAAGATGGGCTGCTGAACATCGAGATTGGGAGCAACATGATTGGAGCCAAGTGCTGTTTACAGACGAGTCCCGATTCAGTCTGGAGTGTGACACCCGACGTTTTCTGGTATGGAGGGACAGGGGCACTCGAAATAACCCTGCATTCGTTCGCGAAAGGTCACAATACAGACGAGCTGGTTGGATGGTATGGGGTGGAATCAGCATAGGCGGACGTACGGACCTGCATATCATTCGGAATGGCACTTTGACGGCCCGAAGGTATGCAGATGAGATACTGCGACCTCATGTCATCCCTTACGCTGGAGCCATTGGAGATTCCTTTGTTTTCCAGGATGATCATGCCCGACCGCATAGAGCTCGTCTGGTAGAGAACATGCTTGAAGCTGAAACAATACAGCATATGGAATGGCCAGCGTGCTCTCCTGACCTGAATCCAATCGAACATGCTCGGACGACGCATTGCTGCGCGACCGAGGCCGCCTGTTACTGTCCGACACTTGCAGATTGTACTTCTTGAGGAGTGGAACAGTATTCCCCAAAGTCTGATCGATAACCTCATCGCATCCATGGCAAACAGGTGTGCAGCAGTCTTAGCTGTTCGAGGAGACCACACGCCCTATTAAAACTCATGCATCATGTCTAAACAGTACTTTTTTTTATCGTTTACATGTAATCAAATTGTTGCCCTAAATCATCTTTTCATGTTTTTTCCATATTTTCAAAGAATTAAAGCTTAATTCCAAATTTTTTTACGTCTTTTTTCTGGATTGCGCATTGATACGCGTGTACTATCCATTGTATGCCAATACGTGGTTGTCTCGCACGGTTTTCTCCACTTTTTTGCTTGCTCCCCTAATTGTTTTGAGCAGTGTAGTATTCCATATTCCGTAAGTATAGTCCATATTAGCCATATTAAGTCTCAAAACAGAGCAGAAGAGCCTAGAACAACATTGAAAGCAGGGAGGTGTGAGTGATCGAAAAGTTTGTTTCATGTGGAGCACATATTAGTACTGATCATCGTGCCTGACAGCGAGGTACGCCAGAAGAAGAAAATGCTGTCCAAATAGAATGTGCATGAATGAGCCAATTTCTTTACAGATTGCATTACCAAGCAGAGACAAAACAGACACACACAAGTAAAATAGTTTAAAAAATATAAGAAACTTTGCTTACTTGTGTGGGTAGAAACACAAATGAGAAAATTATAGTGCAAGCAGAGATTTTTCTATTCCATCAGTCAACATGTCGTTCACCCATGGAGGGGATGCGACATATTATTGTATATACCCAGGTTAGGATTTGGCCCTAGGGATCAAGTCCCCAGCATTTCTCAACCCACACAGGCAAAGGACTTATATCTCAGAAGCGACAGAGCCCATGCCTTGTCTGATTTCGCACAGGTTAAGTTTTGGATATTCAAAAATGTGAGCGGACAACAAAATGAAATGAGGATACCTTTCACCATATCAATTCCTGTTTGATTTTCTGATTCTAATTGCAAGAATTAAAGTTTTATTTTGAACAATTTACAGTTAATTTTAAAGTGATATTGCAACAAAACAAAAGTTTAGATCTCACCAAGCTTCAGGTTTATTGGTGGACTTTACATCTTAGATGACTTACATCTTAAGCAGGGTTAAGGTTTTGAATGTCAAAAACTGTTTTGAACAGGACATGTGGGACAAACTGTCTAAAACTGTCCAAAAGTGTCTGAAATTGTCCAAAACTTCAAAGTTTTGAAATGTTATGTGGAAACCTATAGTTTTTTTTATCATGACACAACCCGACAATCCCAACAGGTCAAAATCTTGATGAGGTCAAAAAATCGTGACACAGTCAAATTGAAAAATTTAATTTCTCCGTATAAGCCGCACTTCGTGTTTTCTGTTGGTATTTGTATTTCCCAAAGTGCGGGGCATTGGGGCACCGATGAGAATGATAAATTGTGATCAAATGCTGCACTTCGGGATTTCTGTAGGGATTCGCATTTCTTGAGGTGAGGGGCGTTGGGGCGCCGATGAGAATGATAAATTGTGATCAAATAAATTTTCAAATTTTAATTTCAAATGAATCATGCAGTGAAGTGTGCAAGAGGTGACATTGTCCTGTTATTCTGCAAGCCTATTGAACTTGTTTATGCCGAATGGGTGCTTTTCATTGCTAAGCTGCAGGGCCGGATTAACCATTCCATAAGCACATGCTTAGGGCATCAGGAGATAAAGGGCACCACAAAAAATTATCAAATAGTCTGTACATTTTTTAAAATGCACAATTTTTTTCTCAGCATCAACCATCCGGTAAAAAATTCTAAAATTTTAAGGAGCACTTGATTGCACAGTTGAAGATCTTTATCGAAAGGTTGACCAGGGCCACAATTAAAAGAGGCCGGGGAGGGTCTGTTTCCCGGGGGCTGGACCAGTAAGGGCATGGAGCTTATTATTTTTTCGTTAAAAATTACGTGGAGGGGTACTAAAATATTCATAAATATAATAAAATAATAATGTAGGTACAGACCCCCATGCGACAGTAAATTTTTGTTTCTAGTTGCAGGCTTTCAACAGCAGAAATCAGTGTAAGGGTTGAATTTTCAAATGTTATGCAAGACTTACAAAATTGTATGCAAGCTGTGTGCATTCCGTGGTAGCAAGGCTTAGTAGGACTAGAATGATTTAGAGAGAGGGAAAGAGGGACAACTGCACTGATGGCAAAATTTAAGGGGTGACAAATTTTAGATTGGAACAAAAAGACTGTTATAAAATCTTCTAATTTTACAGTGGTAGGGGCAGCAAGAGAGATCATGTTGCTCTTTCCCTTACAAAATTCCTAGTTAAGGTTCTGATGATGAGGATTACATAAACATTCACGATAATGTAAAACCTGACATGACAGACAATGCCACCCTGACTGAAAATTTTTGAGAAAGTTAAAAAGAACGTAAATGTCTTATTTTAGAACACAAACAGTGCAGATCAAAAATTTATAGAGGTGCTGCCAGAACTTAAATACATTATTTAGTAATAATAGACTGATTATTAATTTAGATACAATTATTTTAAATATAATTAATTTTATCATCTATTTTTAAATTATTTATTTTTATATGTTATTTCAATTACCTACGAGATTGTTACATAATTTCACACGTTATATCAATTGAACCTTTATTAAGCAGGAACCTATGTCAACGGAAAAAAATCTCAGTCCCTTGTGATTCCATTGAAGACAGGTTTTACTGCATTTGCAGAAAAGCAATCAAAAATGTATTGAACTCAATCCTCGAACTGCACTGTTTGTAAAAATAAATTTTCACGTTTTATATGAGAAAAGAAATTTCAACTGTAATCCAGGGGTATTCAACCTATCAAACATTGTGAGAAAAACCAGAACTCTCCACGAAGCCCACGGGTGAACAACTCCAGCAATTAACAACGACCTAATTCAGCGTACAATGGGCCAACAGGAACCCGGTTAATCAGAGGGCAAAAATAATCGAAGACATTTTATTAGATTGAAATTATTTCTTCAGTTTAAGTCAATTTTGAAATGATTTTTTTCGGTACGTAAATCATCATGAAAATGATAAAATTTTCATCATTTATTAGTAATTCACCAATTTTATAATGTAAAAAAAATATACGGAAGGGCCTCACGACAATGAGATCTGGTCAAAATTTTCGGCATTCAGAATGTAAATTGGTTATCGGATGTTTCTAATCAAGTGGGGCCCAAAAAAAGACCCCACAAAACCCCTTCGCCCGGGGCAGAGCCAGAATTAGTGAAGTGGGGGGAGGCAACTGCCCCGGGCGGAAAAATTTAGGGGGGCAGCAGTTTTACATGAGAACAATGAACACTCTTGCAAAATTATCGAATTTCAAAGTTCTGGGGGCATCAAAATCATGTTTGCCTCAGGTGGTTAAAATCCTAGTTGCGGCCCTGTTCCGGGGGGGGGGGTGGAATCATGCTGTTGAGACGGTCCTGGTCAGGACTTCCTTCAACAAATAGGCTAGCTAGGGCAATGCATACCTTGAGTATTTTGGAGTCATTATGGCTCCTACAAGGGTACCAGCCATGGGGCTCGGGACAACTGCGCATAATTTTTGTTCTGCATACTTATAATGGCACGTGTGGAGGGGGGGGGCAAAGATACCAGCCTAACTGGCAGGGGAGGGGAACGGTTGCGCTACAGCTTTTGATTGTAATTTTGCAATACACACAAATTTTCCGAATTTTAAGGTGAAGAAATACAGTTATATAAAGCAATTTACAGGATCTCCATTTATGTCATGAGTGTGTATGAAGCAATTCTCAAAACCATATTTAGAAGAACCACTATTAAGAAATGACTTTCATTTTGAAAATTTACAGCTGGGGGCATGATTTCTGGGGAAAAAATTAAGGAAACGAATCATAAGAGCATTTCATAGGGGCAGCCAAATCAGAAGTGCCCAGAACGGCGAGAGCCTGAGATCAGTCTCTGCTGAGAGGGACCTGGGGAAACCACCTCTCTATAAATAAGCAGGTGAATGAAACGACACCTGAAAAAATGCTCAAGTTCTTCTCGATTCTCATGTAGGCTCATAAGCGCTGGGATCTAGAGGCTGAGGCCATTGGAGGCCCCCAATAAATTTGTTTTATTCATCAATGTGTGATCTGATGCAAACGACAGAACATAAAAAAAGGACACACAATAAACACTATTCCCTGTATGTCCCTTCCCTCAAAGAATTTGATTTAATAGTTAAGGCGAGAAAAATATCACAGTTTGGCAAATAAGTCTCGATTTCAGGAAAACAATTTTTCAAAAATAAGTCATTTGGCAAACACTTTATATATGCAAATTGATCACCAGATTTGTAGTGATCGAATTGATTGCATAATATAATAACAAGGTTATAACATTAATCCTCACGAAGAGAAAAAGTGCCAATCGTGAAAGAAGACAATTGAACTTGGCTTCTAATGTGATTGAATATTTCAGTTCATCAAAAAGCCCGCCACCCTCTGTTGGGGAAGAATTCTTTGGTTGTGTGGTGCGTAACTGGCCGTTACAAAAATGATAAGTCGCAAAAGTTCAAAATGTTATAATACATTTAATATTCTGACGATCCTAAAATGGAAAACACTTTTTGACATTAGTTTTTCACAAGGAATCACGTGTAATTATCGGGCAGTCTATAGTTACCACCCCGTATATATACATATATTTATATATGGGTCATTCCCAAAAAAAGTACATTCCCCATTTTTGAGATAAAAAATTCAAAGTTGAATTTTCGAAATAAAATTGATCTCAAATTATAGCCAATGACAAGTTTGATATTTCATAAATATTTTTCACTTTTATTTTGTAAAAATATTAAATTTTTTAGGTTTTATGACTGAAAAACAAGGATTTTGTCCACTCTGTTACGAAAACAAATATCGCTGTAAAAAAATAAATATTTTTATTTCTGCTTTTTTTACCCCATAAAATAATGAAATCAGCTTATTCCTTACACATGGGCTGAAAAAAAAGTAGTTTAAAAAATTTTGACTTTTTTTTTTCTGTCCCTTTGATCATTTTCATGATTTTTTCGAAATAGCACATAGAAAAGTTTATTTTTTACATTTTTTCAACTACTTAAAATTACATTTTTTTATTTCTGGCAGACAATGGGTTGATAACTTATAATTTAACATCTTAGTTTGAAGTGCTTTTAAATTTTTTTGCCTGTGAACTGAAAAAATGCTTCCCGTAACAAAGTGGACAGAAATGTTTATAACTTGAGTAAGCAATCACAATTATTCTAAATACTTTTCTTTTTTCAACAATTATATAGACAATATGAAAGGTATCCCAGAGACTCCTCTATGACATCTGAAAAACATCCACGCTATGAGGAAATTAAAAAAACACACGCCCCCCCCCCCCCCATGGGTTGAATTTTGGCTCTGACAAAGTTTTTCAAATCTGGTCAAAGTGGATATAAGATATATCTTTGTCATCAGCTCTGAACAGCTTCCTAGCATCATTCATAATTTTGAGGCACATAACTTTGACCTCCACCATCATCTTCGATGTCATTTTGGGCTACAACAACGTATCTGTATGTAGATTTATATACACCACCAGAATCAAATTTCATGAGCACATGAACACCTGCTTTAATTAGACCAGTTGACATTTCGTCATTGCTATTTCCTTTGGAGTCGATAGCATAGTTTTCACTATTTTCTTGAATGTCATTTTCCAGATTCAAACTCTGAAATCGGTTGTGTGGAACTTCCAGTTTTATACTTCTTTGGCAAGAGTAAGTTTTCTTTTTGTAGCATTCACAGAGATTAACATTTCTTTCATAAAAGCAAGAATCATCTCTGTATTGCAGCAATCCATTACCAGTTGCTACTATTTGGTGGACTGCCGTAGTGCCTTTCAGCACATTTGGGATAAATTTTTTATACCTTTTATTTCTTCATTTTTGATTTCACATAAATTTTACATCTTTCAAAATTGTGAAAAACTGAGTAGCATCCAATATGTCATTCCCACATACTATCAGCTGTCCTTTTCACCATCATCAACTGCTCCTTTTCCATGGTTTGCTTCAAAAAAATTCCAAGTACACCACTTGATATATTTTGAGAAACCTTTGTCCAATAAGTAAAAATTTTTCTTTTGTTTGTACTGAATAGATCCATCAGAAAAAAAAAAACCATATATTTATTTCATATTCTTCTTTCATCACTATCAAAATCGGTTCCAAACGAGCCCAAATAGATGAAGGTCCATGCTCCAAATTCTGTGACACTGAGCAGAACACTTTGCCGCTGTGGTGGTCGAGTGGTTATAGTGACGGACTCGCAATGCGAGGATCCGGGTTCAAACCCCACAGTGGTGGTCGGCTGAAGTTGGTTTTCTGTGGTTCCCAAATTCAAGGAACAAATGCGAGCCGATCTCCTCGTTAAAAAGTCTCGCCACAGAGAGCAACAGTCCTACAACAATAAATCATTCAATCATAACGATAAATCACACTTCACTCATAGTTAGAAAAACTGGTGGCAGATGGCAGCACTACACATAACAAGCATTACAGAGAAACAAAAACTTCACGTCAGTTTTCACTATACATACACGCACATTCCCGCATGTACCGATTCGTTGGGGGTTCCACGGGGTGCATGTGTGGTGTAGCAGTAGTAGGTAGGGCCTCCAAAAAATGGCTCGGGGATCCGTGATGTTCTTAAGTCAGCCACCTCGTTGGGCAATTTGCCTGTTGTGGCATTGTATTTGTATTTGTAAAATTGGTTTCAAATTCTGCAACATACAGCACAGAGGTATGAAGACTTACTTGATTTCTTGACCCACCAAAATGATAATTTGCAATTATAATTTTCACTGAAATACACATGAAGAACAGCTCCATGTTTTTGTATGTTTCTAATGCATATCTGGTAAGCTCTATATTAGTGCTAGATGTTAAAAACGTGTTTCTTGAACAATTTAATTTCTTTTTGGAAAACACTGTGGAACCTAACAGACTTAATCAATCTACTCTTTTGTTATTTTTGTAACATCTATCATTTTGTCATTCTTTTCCATTTTTTCTTGTTTCCGATGCCATTCTTCACACTATACAGTGCTATTCTCATCCAGCGATTTAGAAATTTCATTCATAGATACCATCTTGTCATGACAATTCAAACATTTGCCATACATACAGGATTTAGACTTTCTGCTACACGTGATATCATCAACTATGGTTTCAGGAGATGTTGTTTGGATTAATCTCAGTTTATATAGTGCAATCAATTTATATTTCAAATTACTGTGCTGCCAACATAAGCATGTTTCCCTATTTCCAACTTTCTTTTACTTCCGAAATTTTTTGTTGAAATTTAATGGTAATTTGATGTTGGTATAAATCTCGCATTTATGTCTCACATTAGTGATTGAGTATATCCAGTGAGACTTGGGGGGGGATAGAGCCGGAAAACAAAAATAATATAGGGAAATAATTGTTCTGTCCCTTAAAATACAGAATGTACTGCCATATTGTCATATAACCTTTATTCATACTAAAATGCCCCTTTATGCCAAATCTCCCTGGATCTGTGCCTGGCAGTGATTTTGACGATCTGTACTATTTATTTTTCGTATTCAACTGAAAAAATATAAAATGGGGGAGAGTGTGGTATGAAGGGTTTAAATTGAATAGATAACTTATTAGATTTAACTTCAAACCTCTTAACTAAGAAAACTTTACTTTAAATCAGTTTCCATTCTGTTGTGTTGGTTGAGTTTTTGAAGAAGTAACAGAGGGGACAAATTAGCCTAAATTATTATTTTTCATTATAAATTTAAATTATTTGTGAAAACTTTTATTATATTTTGAAGCATATCTCCATGTGCTATCACTACATGCTGATATAGATGAAAAAAAAATCTCAATTATTTATGATAATGATGTAACAGAGTGGACATCTGACAGAGAAAAATCTGGTACTAAAGACATAAAATGAATATCAAGTCATTTTGCAAAAGTCAAATCCAAAATTGTTGATCAAGCATTTAAAGTAAACCTTCCAATGAGCTCAAAAGTGTTATCAGATTTAATCTGGTATAAAAATATATTTCCCAAATGGCTGTAACCGAGTGGACATTTTAAAATGGGAAAAACTTCAGAACATAAACAAAAAAAGTTTTTTATAAGAAAAAAAAAATTTTTTTTCAAAATTTTATTGTCAGTTTTATTCATCTCTCGCACATATATAAAATGTGATTCCAGGTTTTCTGAAAAAAAAAATTCCAGGTTTACACCACGTCTCTTTGTAACAAGCTACTCGCTAACTTGTTACATTAATTTGTAGTTAAATTTTAATGAAGCATTTTAGAATATAATTTTATTTACAACGCCAGACAGTCTGGGAACTGGGTTGGACTTTTATTCAGATATCGTGTATAGAAATAGGTGAGGCACCTATATGCACAGGTGTTACCTCCAACGCCTTTTGCAGATTCTCAGAATTGACCCTGCCCTTTGAGCAGTGGTACCTTGAGAAGGAGTGGCAGATGGATTTATCATTGGTATGTAGACATCGGGGCAGCAGCAAGATTCCAGTAAGGGATTCTAGTCTGGGACCCAAAGGGGAGGGGGTGTGATGTTTAGGAGACGGAACCAATGAGAGGGAAACAGGAGGAAATTCGACAAGAGAAGGTGGTTGAAAGAGACAGAACGAACTGGGTCTTGATGAGAGGTGGTTGTCCGGTTTTTGGGGAACAGTGGAAGGAGCGGAAGATGACGAAAGCCTGGGGTAAGTCTTGACCTATTGCTTTCTCCATTCCTCTCTTGCTCAAGGAGTAGTAGCATAAAACATATGTACTGATTTATAAGTATGTAATTTAAAACCATCCTCATATATACATTATTTTTTAAAGCTGTAAAGAAATAATCTTTTACTCTGACCTGAGGACAAGGGTTGAATAATTGAGTGGTATTAATTGGTATCTCGAGTATCAAACCCCAGATGCTGAGAGTAGCTCTGGGACATCTTTGTTTAAGAGACGTGGTGCAAAAAGACGTACACTTTTTTGAAGCTGGGACAACCAGATTTTGACGTTTTGCTACAAACAATGATTTAAAAAAAATTAGATACCATCTGAAACAAATTAAGAAACACTGTATGACAGAGAATTAAATAAAGAACTACAAAAAAAATTTAAATTATCACCAGAGTGCTCTGAAATTTTGTAAAAAAAATTACAAAGTCTCGGAAACAGTTTGTACACTTTTTTTGGGAATGACCCATATACACAGTTGACGCTCATTATAACTACCTCATGTTATAGCGATCATTCCATTACAATGACCAGTGGGATAAGACCCAAATGTTTTCATAGAAAGACAATCGTATATATTTTACTTTCAATACAACGACCTTCCCACTATAACGTCTATTTTGAAGGGACGAGGGGGTCGTTATATTGAGCGATGACTGCATATACATATATTTATATATGTTACTGTCAAAGCCCGAAGTTGACCATTTCGTGAACTGGCAAGCCCAGTGGACCCGACAAATATCCGAATTATGGCCTTTCGCCAGGCCCTACATGTCGATCCCTAAGATATCGATATTCAGATTCCTTTGACTGTTAGAGTTGCCATAGCTAACCATAATAATTATGATTAGCTATAGCTAATTATAAATGGCAATAATTGTCACAAAAAATACTCCAATGCGGCAATAACCTTGAACCATAGGCATCGATATAGGTTCGATACACAAAGGCTGGCCAAAGCTCGTATTTCAGACATTGGAAGGGTCAACTGGACTAGTCAGTTCATGAAGTGGACAATTTCGGGCTTTAGCAGTAACATATAAACCGTTATTCTCCTCTCTGGGCTAAATCCCCCGCCGAACTCCTACTGTGGGACCATAAGAGCTGGACCCCCCAAAACAACACTTTGCAGTGTACACGAATTGAAAGGGTTCTGTCTATAGTGAAACACAAAATGATTCAGAAGTGGGGAATATCCATGAATAAGGAACTAACTATTACACGCGTCTTCACTAGCGTGGATTTGGTAATCTGTAAATTCTTCCTTAAACCAACTTAGAGGTTGAATTTTGAGAAATTTTTTTGGGAGTCTCAACAGTATAAAATAAAACTACTGACAGAATTTTATGTTTATAGCTTCAGCAAGGATGTAGTGAGAAGGGGGGGGGGAGATTGGGGATCCGGTCCCTTTGAAATGTGAGAAAATTATTGAAATAAGGGAAAAGATGGCTAAATATATTATTTGACCACTTTGTCCCCCCTCCAAATGAAATTTCTGGCTACGGCCTGAGCTTCAGTGGTTGCGGCTCGGCGATGAATCAGTGAATTAGGGTGTCAAGACATGTAATTTTATACATATGAATTAAAATATTTCTCTACTATTACATTGCTTTCGAAAAACCTTGAAAATTTTAAATTAAGATCTTCATGATACGGTCTAACTTTGTGCAATATTATTTGGCATTTAAAGTCTATTTAAAACTTAAGCAGGAAAGAATTTCGAAAAATTCTCAAAGAAAATCATAAGGAATCTGTATGCGGCGGATAGAAAAAGCGATAAATGCCAGAAAAAGGCAACCCTAAATCATTTGCTTTTCGCCAAGTGGGAAAATTAAATGAATTTCCAAATTATTGATCACCATTGATCTTGGTATGTGGCACAAACCACTTGCGGCGACAAACGGAAATCCCGACAGAAAGCGCGAAGTGCGGCTTATACAGCGAAATTAAAATTTGAAAATTTATTTGATCACAATTTATCATTCTCATCGACGCCCCTCGCCGCGAGAAATGCAAATCCCGACAGAAATCGTGAAGTGCAGCTTATACGACAAAATTGAATTTTTAAATTTGACCTTGTCAGGATTGTGACTTGTCTGGATTATGACCCAAACGCGACACTAACATACTAAAAAAATACTAGCAGAATATGTCATTTGATTTTTTTAGTTAATTGTTTCACCAAATTGATAGTCTTAAGATGGAAATCTGACAGAAAATTAATATCACTTATATAATGATTTAAAAATAAACCGTTTTCAATTTTTTAGTTTGTTATAAATGTTATTTCTACTTCTAACAGAACATGATTACGCCTATATGATAAAAGACTTCAAGACCCAAAATTTTTCTTAAATTTAAATTGTTGCTCTTACGAGGCTAGAAGCTAATATTTCAATGAATATATAAATTCAAGCTATATATACAATCTTATCAAATGGTGGACAGCAATCAAAAAAACCACTGGAAGGAGATTTATAAAAAAAAAAAGACTGTCTTTAACATAGTTTTTTTTTTCATGTCCTGCAAGTTATGCTTCAATTGAAAGAATATTTTCAAATTTTGTAATCTTAGAAATCATATTGGCACAGATAGGGCAGCTAAATTAATTTGTTATCAAATGTTAAGAAGTGCAGCTGAGCGTGATTACTAGTGTTTGATTGTTACATAAGTTTAATTTCATTCTGTATAGTCATATCTATTGCATTTTTCTAATTTTCATGTTACAAATTTTTATCCCATTCTTGTATCTTTTATGTATCAATAAATCTAATATTTCACTTCAATACAGTTCAGTTTTCAAATGTAATCCCATAGCTTGATAACCTGATATCAGTCATACAACCCTTAAAATTTTGAAATTCAAAACAGTATATTTAATTACATTTAATGTAATTAATAACATAATATAAAATTTATTATTTGATTATAGAAGTTACTTCATCAAATTGTAAAGTTTCACTTATAGTTATAAATAGGTAGTTTTGGACAGTATGGTAAAAAACCACAGTATTTACAGTGATTTTTACAATACTGTCCAAAACCTTGCCAACCCTGCTTCCAAGTCATTTCGTGAAATCCTTCTTGAATATGGGAACCAGGCACCAACAATTCTCCAGTAGTCAGTGAAATCAGGAATTCTATTCCAGGAACCACTGTAAATAAATGTGTCGACATTTCTCTATTGCCACTAAGATACACAGATTTCAGGGTAGGAAATATATCCAAAAGTCAACTGGAAAAGTCCATTTCTAATCTCAATGAGAAAACTCCTGCTCTGCTTCGATGAGATTAAACTCCTAGGATATCTCATGATGAAAACATTTTAGCTAAGGTTCAAGCTAACATCTATTCCAACCAGAAAGAAGCCAAATGAATAGTTAATCAATTGATTGTTACATGTTTAACTAAAGAATTTTCAGCTGATGGCTGATGATTAGTAAAAAATATGAATTGTTAATCAAATGAATTCCACTGGAAGAAGTGATAGATCTGTAGGCAGCTGGGACATTTATTTATACATCTGGTTAATGAAGATATTTTAAGACAGACTGTCCTACTTGAACCTTCCATCTTTACATGAAAGAACGCAATATCCAGGATTTGCATATAAACATTTTTACAAGATTATTTTAGAATGATAACAGAAATAACATCAAATGGGGGCATTGATCAGGTTCACCCAATGAGTCATTAGATCTATTACGGGCATTGATCAGGTTCACCCAATGAGTCATTAGATCTATTACAGTGGTTCTCAACCAGGGGCCACGGATAAAATCTTGCAAAAGGGGAGCCACGGCTAATGATACGGGGGCCACGAAGAAATTTGTGACATTAAACTTTTTTTTAGTCACTCTGACTAAAAAAATTTAATTTCAAATAAAATGCATAGAATTTTTCCCCTATTCAAGTAACATTAACATGAGGAAGGAAATAAAAAAAGTGGTTCATGTAATCTCTGTGGTTTTACGACTTGGGGGTGACAGTAGGCCCTGACACAAACTATAGAAGAGGTTTAAGCAAAATGGAATAACTGTAAAGACAGAAAATTGTGTGTGTTCAGACCTTTCATTCAAAGAGGGCTGCCATAAAGAAAACAAAGATTTGTTGACCATTCATTGACATTCTTTTGAGTGCTGGTAGTAAATGTAATCCAAGAAATAGATGGGTGAAAAATGAAAGCTTGTAAAAAACCCATCGTTTTCATGCAATTACAGACGGATAGCCATCTAGTTTAGCACAAAGCTATCTTAAGCCAGCACTGAGTGGTCTGATGGGGAATATATTTATAAAAATTGAATATAGAATGATTGCTCTGGGGTATTTTTTATGAATTTTGAAGTGGGGTGCCAATACATTGCCTCTGCTGAAAAAGAAATAAAGTCGAATTCAGTTATAACGAACTCGAAGAGATCAAATCATACATGGGGAAAAATACCCGTGAAATTTAAAATTTTTTAAAATTACATTGCTGTGATAATGTATTGGGTCTTCAGCGAGGGTGCAAGGGGTGCGGCGCACCCGGGCGGCAGGTTGTAAGGGGCGGCAGCCTAGACTTTACTTAAGACAAAATTTAACACAGTAAAAATTCACGACATTACGCTTTTGAGTCATACTATACCTCGACAACTGAAATGTTGAGAAAATAGACAAGGCCTCTGATTGTAATACCAGAAACAAGAACGTAAGCTATCTGGGCGGCTCGAGACAAAATCTGTACCTGTGTGGGACTTATATTTTGCACCTCCTACCTATTGCTCTCTCCATAGCCCCTACCTCCTGCATCAGGGAATCTTTCGTGGTTTTCCACGGGGCCCCTTCTACAATTAATGTATAGAGTGAAAAAAGAAAAGTTTTAAGGATTTAGTCCCGTACCTCAAGCTGGAGGATCCCTGTCAGCCCTACCCTTAAAAGGTCATGCCCCTCCCTCACAATTTATCCAAACAACTCCTAACAAAACATTTTTTTCGGCCTTTTATTTCGGATTTTGCGCCCCCCCCCCCCCAGAGCCGACAGTTTGGTTTATTTTGGTCAACGGAATTTTTTTTTACCCATTCACCCCGGATTTAGCATCCTCTTAAGGGGTGCCCAGTGGGGCCGCAATGGGTAGCATGGGCAAGCGCCACCCATGTACTCTATTTCAAGGGCCATGTGTGCATTTTGGTTCCCTGACCTATGGCCCCCACAAGAGCCCGGGATAATTCTCATAATTTTTTGGATTTTTCAGGCTATAAATTAACTATAGAAGGGACCGTGAGAAATCTGACTGGGAGGAGGCCTGCAAAAGATCCCAGCCTAGGGGCCCCATACCCTCACTCAGAATTTGATCCACAATAGTCAAATGAAGGCAAAGGAAAAATTTGGTTTTTCACTTGTGGAATACCGGAAACGCCTTGGAATAAATTTTTTTAATAAAAATTACCTTTCCCCGTTAAATATCATCTTTACAGAATAAGTGATGATGGCTCACAAAAATAAGTGCTCTTTCAAGGATTAAGTTACCTGGCATTTATTAAGAATGTTTTTTGTTCTAGAATTATTTTACCAAAGACAAAAAATTTTCTACTTCAAAAGTGGGACGTATGGTCACGCACATTATGCACGATAAACAACGATGTGTGGCTTTCTTCTGGAAAAAAAATCAGGTTTATCTTCAGGTGCCCTTCACCAAAGCCCTATCATCCACCTGGCAGGGTCGCCAGTAGGGGCGGCACATGAGGCTTCGCACCCTGGCGGCAGGTAAGCTCGAGCCACCCCTGTATTGGGACTTCCTCTAAGATTGGCACCACATCTTTTTTTAATCGATACTGTAATGTTTCCTTTTAACTGCCCTACTACTGGCTTGTAGCACATCCTAAATAATTTCAATGCAATTTTCCTATCCTGCAAGAACAATGTCGTGGACATTAGAAAAAAATTTCTAAAAAAGGCGTATGCAAGCATTTAAAGCAATTTAAATCCGTTTATTAGACACTCACTGCATCTGCTGATTTCTAAAAAAAGTGCAATAAATTCACACGTAAGTCTTCACTTTGAAATGTCCGTAACCCGCTCAATGCGTCTCTTTATATCTGTCAACCTAAAATTTATGGTTTTTAGTGTTGATAATACGCATGCAAAACCAATTCAGCGACGCGTTTTCACAATCTGCAAAAACTGCTTGGATTTGATAGTTGGAAATGATGTCTAAATGCCAAAGATTTGGAGTTTGAATCAAAATGAAAATGTGTCAAATAATTGAAATTGTGCTTCGTATAAATGAAATATTTTAATATTGAAAGCTATATATATAGAGATTAATCTCGTGCCCGTAGTCATACGTCACATAAATGTGAAATTTTGTCATAAAAACTGAGAGTGAGGCAAGAATCCCCTTGCGCACAAGTGGAATTTCGAGGCATTTACGCACAACCGAGCCCGTCTTGTCCATTTTTCTTTTTCTTCCTTTTGTTTCCTTCCTAAATTTATAAAAGTTAAAAGGACATAATTATTATAAAAAGGACTGTTTTCAGATCAAATTGCCGAAGTTGAATTACTTTACTGCAAAAATGTCAGATTTTTTTTTTGGGGGGGGGGGGAAATAGTCAAACCCAAATCGTATTAAAGACCCTTTATTAATATTACACTTTGGTCAAACCCAATCAGACCGGAACTCCAAGAGACCAGAGAAATCACTTCGTAACAACGAAATTTCGTTACAAAGGAATTCCAGATTTTTATATTGTTCCTATGTAAACCTATCCGAGGGATTAGAAAAGTTTTCGTTAAAACGATATTTTCCCCATTATAATGGTATTTGTTAAAATGAGAGTTGACTGTATTTCGTCTCAAGTTATTTTTTTATGTATATATGCAGGCTGCATGGGTAACACGACGTATGGCACTTTACTGGTGGCTGGTTAGTCTTAGAAACATACCCAAGTAGAAAAAGTATCCAAATCACGTGTCCAACTCAGATATGTCATTCATTTTGTAAAGGGTTGTATAGCTATAAAATAAAAAAACAACTTTCTATACAGTCCCCGTGTGCCAAAGAACCCAATTAAGAAGTTGTTGCTTTGTCTTTTTGATGCCAACTAAAATAATTTCACGTTTTTAAGTGCAATATTCACCAACATATGCAAATTCGAAAAATTGAGGAAATTTGGGAAAAACAGCATTAAATGTGGGTAAAATGGTTTCCCCTCATTCAATGCTGTTCCTTTCCAACTTTCTTCGAATATCTCAGTGAAAATTTGAACTTAGACACGTTGAATTTTTTTGTCGGAGACCAGGAAACAACTTTCCAATTGGGTTTTGGGGCACAGGGTGTCCGCATAAAAAGTTAACATTTTTATTTTGATAACTGTGTAATGCCAGGCAACATGAATCAAATATCTGAGTACTACACATTATTCGGGTACTTTTTCCAACTGGAAGTATGCCTCTAGGACCACTGGTTTGCCAGTAAAATGCCATACGCCCCGTTACCTATGTGCCCTGTATATTACATAACAGTTCAACAAACTGATAATTTTCTTATTTGAAAATCTGATTATTTATATTTTCCGATGGGTTTGAAATCCTGATAATGAATCATTATTATGTTCACACGAACAGTTTTGTCACTGCGTACATGATTTCTCTGGAATGAATGGTTCAAACAAATATTTAAAAAGTTTTCACACGTATTTTAGTTCATTTTTTTAAATTCATAGTAGGGCTATAACATGAACCTATCCTTGATACATGTATCATTGTTGAAAACGATGTGGAAGGTTGAACTTTTCAATTGTGATTCATTTGTGTGTGTGTGTGTGGCTACTCCCTCATTACTACTTTTATCCGCACGAAGAGAATAAAATTAACAAAACTGCTTGCTACCACTTTTTGCGATTTTTATCATTATAAGAATGCATATTTTGGAAGCTACAACTGACATTTCTCAATGAAACCATAATCTCTTACACACAAAAAAGATTACACACAAGACATTGTGCCGTCTTCAAAGCGCAGAGTTTACATTGATTGAAAATATATATTTTTTAAATTGGACTGACACAACACATAAAACATACAAATCAAACTGAGAAAAACACAAAACAATAAACTTCACAAAAAGTAACGTTACAAGGATACAGACACTTTGTGACCCCCCAAGGGATTTATTCTATTTTTATTGTATTCTATTATGTTTATTCTGCTTTTTCGTTATTTTCATAAATTAAAAATTAATCAAATTAAAATTCAAAAATATTTATACTTCAGACAATTTTTTAATAATTATCTTCTAATGTCAAAACGGGGGGGGGGGGGGGTAGAAAATTATTCATGTTCGCAAGGGGGCCACAGGAATGAGAAATGGTTGAAAGGGGGCCATGGACAAAAAAAGGTTGAGAACCACTGATCTATTACATTGTGAAAATATTGTCAACAAGTGAATAAATCTCAAACGTAGGTCAGCAGCCAACAACCTAGAGAGCGAGTACAATTATGTAATTCAATTATTCATAGAATATGATTTCTGATTGGCTATGATCACCAATCACACAGTTGATCTGGACTTATTCTTGAACCTCCATGCCAGCTCGCAACAGGTACTGTTACCAGGAGCACAGTAGAGGGTATGTACACTGCAAGCAGATTTTCTGCCACACTCATTTTCATAAGCTGATCGCCCAGTGCCTGTCAGAATTTAAAAACTTGCCCTCACCATGTGTGTACTCTGAAGATTGCTATTTGTATTGCTTTTCTGTTATGTCCCTTCAGCAGAGTAATAGCTTTCTCTGCTTTGGTGACACTACATAAGACATAAACATGGTAAAAAAGTGAATACAGTATATACGCCGAGATTTTTTGTGAAAAAATTCGTTTCTCAAGTAGGGGGGGGGGGGGTCGGCTTATACTCAGGTCAGTTTTTGATGACAAAATATTGACCCACGAAATAAGTAGTTATTTTTGTAGTAGAGTTTGAGAAACCGGCATTATTGGTATGAGATATGTTCAAACTCCACAGAACCAATAATGTCAAAGCCGAAGCAAAGAAATTGAAAACATCATTGGGTTTGATACCAGGTGGCTAACGTTGATTGTACAGCCTTTAGATGCGAGCATCAACAAGCCTCTCAAAAACTATTTTAGGAATTTGTGGATTGAATGGATGAGTTCCAATGATAAACATGGTTCCGAAGATAAAAAATTCAAGGACTTTTCAAGCACTTTTTCAGGCAAAATTCTAAAATTCAAGGACGTTTATATCACACTCGATAAAAATTGATTTTCTCAAAAAAGGTAAATATATTCTAAATCTAAATTAAAAACTTAATAATTTTTAATTATCAATTAAAAATGCTCACTATTTGATATATAACTTTCATATAACAGTTATAATTCTTGTTTTTATTCATAGACAATACCAAATTTTGAAAGGTCTTGCTTTTAAAATAACAATTGAAGTTTAGCATACAATATGGCATTTAAGAAAAACCATTTCATTTTTGAAATGATACTGAACTTTATAAGCAGCGAAAAAAAAAAAATTAGAAAGCACATAGTCAGATGCATTCATTAATTTAATATTCTGACATATACAAATCCCGTTATAACGAACTGTATGAGACCGAAGAAATAACTTTATTATAATGAAATTTCGTTAAAAAGTAATTCCAGGTCTTTTGCATTGTTCCTATGTGAACTTATCTGCGGGATTAGAAAAGTGTTCATTTAAATGAGATTTTTGCTATAATGGTATTCGTTAAAACAAGATTTGACTGTATCTGAAAAATATTGGGGCGATATTAAATTTTTCTACCAAAAAGAAAAACCATGAATAAAAAACATTATTCTTCACACTTCAAGCTATGAAAAATTATGTAACAGCTTAATCAAAAGAGCATGAAGAAAAATAGGCATGAATTTTTTTTCTAATTTTCTGGAAAAGAATGTTCTTAGAAGACGCTTTAGAAATTACCTTTCTACAATCTGCTAATGTTCTGGAGAAACTGAATTCTACCATCCTGAATCTTCACCTAAGCAACAAATACTTTCATCATGCTTGTTTAAATATTAATTCCTGAATAATTAAAATATGCACTGCGCCATCTCCTATTTACTACAAAGCATCACACAAGTTATCTTTTAAAAAAAATCATGCAACTTAAATAAATCAAGAAACCTTGGCTCATGTGTTTCATATAAATCAGTGTTATAAATAATGTGTCTAAACACAAGAAAAAACGCTAAAGGGATATATATATCGCATATGTTTTACTACATATAAACTTATCAGAAACTTGCATGGCAGACTCCTGCATTAGAGAAGTAAAGTAAAAGGCTACAATAAAACAAATTCAATTTTTCATTGAGTCTATAATTTTCACTAATGACTCTTGTTTGTCTTTTGCACTTCTACGCAAACTATTTGACTTTGCTAAAAATGTCATGTCACCCAATTCCTCTGCTAAACTATCAGCAGATTTCAGCAAAGCTTGTATGTCGTTTTCCAGGCTGGTTTTTTTTTTTTTTCAGTTCCATTAAATCAGAGTGTTGACAATCTGCCTTTCTTTTTTCTGCAATGCTCAATTTTTGGTTTTCAAGATATTCTGCATATCTTTTTCGAGCATTCAAAACAGGTTCTCAAGCTTTTTGTAATATTTATATTCACAGCTTTTCCACCTGCATGTATATGAGTATACTCACAAATAAGCCTCTGCGCAATGTACGAGTTTTCCCCAAGATTCTCAACCTCTATCTTCTTAGTGATGCTGAAGCCCCTTTCAACAGTAGCCTGGCCATGGCTCAACAATGTCAAACGTTTCACGATTCCCCATAAATTTTGGTACTTTGCTTTGTTCATCGTTTCGAAGAACAGTTCATCTACTCGAGAATTTTTTATATCAAATTCCTTATACCGTGAGTAACTTCCTAACACTACTTCTTCCAAGTAAACATTGTATTCTTCCATGATTGTGTCGCAATCATTTTCTAAAACTTGATCCTTTTCAACAAGTGAGTTCAAAACATGTTTGAATCGTGGCATGCAAAAGTTTCGTCGAACATTTTACAAGGGTCAAAACAAGAGAGATTCCTAACAATAGAAAATTGAGCTGGTGAACGCTCAATGAATTTCTGCAGTAGATGAATCAATAAGTTTTTGAAATCTTTAAGGAAAGCAAATATTTGAAAATTAACACACTGATTTGGAGCTGAGTAGTTTTTTCATTGCATTATTGGCCGCAAAGACAGCATCAATGCGTTCTATATTAGAATGATTTTCTGAATCAGAGACATCTAGTTTCAAAAATTTAAGCATGGTATTCGCAGGTGACAAAATATCTGTTTTTACACATTGCTGCAACAATGAAGACAAAACTCTACTGTAATCTTCAACCAGAAAAAAAAAATCATTGACTGATCAGTCTGATATACAGTCAAAAAAGGTTGAAGAGCTTTTGCAACAGATAAAAAAGCTTGCAGTTTTGCAGGCAACAATTTGTCTTTAATGTGCCTCCTAAAAATATCATCATAAGACTTGTACTGTGGCCTGGTCCTATTTTTCTCTACGGCAGAAGCATACACTCCCAAACATGGAAGCAATTGCAGAGCACACTCCGCAACAGGCACATTCTCTAACCAGCGGTGGCGCACAAATTTCTTTGGGAAAGTAGCAGCTTCAGCTATTTTTATGAAATCCTCACACCTTGCAGGGGAATCTTTAAACAGGTTGTAGATACTGGACAGGAAATCATCAATTTCCCATTCACTTGCCGAACACCCCTTTTGAATGCATTGTGCACACTATGCAAGCTGCACGTTCCTATATCTAAGATTTGTTTTTGAAATTCCTTGGATTTTCCATCTTGAAGTGATCTAAAGAACTTTGAATTGACATTTGGTCCATCCATAGACAATTGTATTCAGCAACTTCAATGGAGAAATGACATTCTTGAATGCTTCCAACATGTCATTTGATGTAGTGTGTCGCAAAAAACTGATGTCAAAAACATGGTTTTTACCATATTCTTAGTCCAAAACCACACACGCAAATCGAGTTGCTTTTTTGTTCAATGTTTCATCAAACAATACAACATAACAGTCTTGTTTAACAAGCTCTTCGAATAAAACATCCTTGAAATATGGTGCAAGACCAAATGCAGTGTAATAGGCTGTTTTTTTCTCCTCATGTAGACATTGATGCATACTGGCTATCTGGAAACATTTTTTGAAAATCTCAGCAATGTTTTGATTTGATTTGTAAGAGTCGTGATTTTTGATGGTGTGCAATGTCCAGAGAATCTCTGCATCAATCACACACGTTTTCAATTTATTGTGGTTTTGGAGGTCCTAAGGGGGGGGGGGGGGTTTGGCTTATACACGAGTATAAATGGTAACTCAAAATTTACCCTCACTCATCTGACTTCTTCAATCGGCCTTGAAATAAATCATTGTTGCTTTCATGGATGCAAAACCACTTTTACCAAACACAGGGACCAACCACGGGCCCCTCCGGAGGAGGCATGCTCAATTACAAATACAACGCCACAACAGGCAAATTGTCCAACGAGGTGGCTGAATTAAGAACATCATGGATCTCCGAGCCATTTTTTGGAGGCCCTACCTACTACTGCCACCACACATGCACCCCGCCCACACCCCCCCTCCCCGCGGAACCTCCAACGAATCGGTACATGCGGGAATGTGCGTGTACGTGTATTCTCTGTAATGCTTGTTATGTGTAGTGCTGCCATCTGTCACCAGTTTTTCAAACTATGAGTGAAGTGTTATGATTGAATGATTTATCGTTGTAGGACTGTTGCTCTCTGTGGCGAGACTTTTTAACGGGGAGATCGGCTCGCATTTGCGCCTTGAAGTTGGGAACCACAGAAAACCAACTTCAGCCGACCACCACTGTGGGGTTCGAACCCGGATCCTCGCATCGCACTTCCAATAATTAACTAAAATAAAATGTTTATTAATGTAATTAACAATATTCCCATGCTAATTAATCAATAAATATTTATTACATTTTAACAAAAACAACTTTTGCAATTTAATTATTTTTTGCTTAACTCAATGGATTACTGTGTGTTTGAAAATTCTTTTAATGTTATTATTAATCATATAATATGTAAAGGTTTTTCTCCAGTTACTTTTAGTATGCTTAATTAGGAAGCTATTTTGCAAAAAGTAATAAAAATTAGGTGAATATAATGTATTTAATGAGGCATAAATAATGCAGATTAATTAGCAATGATTTACGATATACAGGGGGATTATAACTAAGGTTCTCATTTCAAAACACTGTAAAAAAAGAACGATTGTCAGAATGACTTGAAAATTGACATGAATATTCCTGAAAAAATTCAATTTTATTTGATAAAGGGGAAAAAATACTTGAAAATGTAAAATTAATGACATCATCAAACATGGGGGAAATTTGCTTGCAGAATGGAAACGATAGCCAGTCATGGCAGAATGATACCTTAATTATAGCATTTCATGATTTCATAATTCATGGAAACATCACAAAAAATGAAGTAATTGAACAAATAACTACAACTTCCTTAAGAAATGTTAAATATGTTTTCCACCGCGTGTTCTGGCTATGAGGTTGAAAGCACAAAAATTCTTGTTCAACAACAGAATCTGAGTATGCCATGGTCATAATCTGGATGTGCTTTCGATTCAGCTTTATTAAACCAAACGTGCCCCCCCCCCTCCCCGTTAATATTCCTGAGGAACTTCTAACATAATATAGGGAATGTGCTGGAGATTGCAATTCACCAAAGTTTGCAATCTGACCACTGTTTATAACATTTTGAGGTACCCCCACAGCCAGAAGTTGCAAGGGTTAAGGTGCATCCTCTCAAAATGGGTCTTCAGCAGCTGCTTTGCTGGTATTGCAATGTGCATCTTGATAGAAGTTCTATCCACACACTGATGCTGTGGAAGTGCCGAAATGATGTGGTTGCCCAAAATAGATTATACTGCTCGCCAAGTACAGCATCATCTACTTGCACATTTTGCACTTTTTTCTTTTGTGAAATAAACTTCCATTGCTTCAGGAGTATCCATGCAAATTTTTCAAGTCATTCTGATCAGTACTTATTATATAGTTTTGGAATCAAAACTTAAATTATAATCAAGCTGTATATAGCTGATTATTTTTCATAAATCTGTTACTACTATACAGTAAAACCTTGATTAACTAGGCTTAACAGTGTGTGTGTGACAGTATAAAAAAAAAAAAACAACTATTAAATATTAAGACTGGGAGATATACAGTAGGAGATGTGCTACTTCTTATGGGAAAGAAAATAAAAATGTATGTGAAGGTAATGTAACTACTAGTACACTAGTCTTTGTCCATTAAGGACAGCTGGTGTCTTTATTGCATTATAGGACCACCTGCCCCTAGCATGATGGTGTCACTACTGTAGCTGCTTCTTTGTGAAGGGAAAAAGAAACCCTGTGAGATAATACACCACTACATTTAGATGTGTGATGCAATCCTTATTCATGAATTTGCTAAAGATAGAGCATCAGAACGTAGCCAAAGGTTAGAAAATGTTGTAAGAATGAGGAATTTTGGCTTTTATATATAACTTTAAATAACTAAGACACTTCATATGAAAAATATATATATATTCTGGCCACTTTTATGAGACTTTTTGAAAAAAACCACTTATAAAATCTCATGTCATTTAAAGATATACCATCAGAATGTACCCCAAGGATATAAAATGTGGTAAAAATGAAACATTTTGGATAATAATGAACCAATATCATATTTTTCAAGGAAAAAAATTATATCTAGGCAACTTTTATTTGATCTTTTGAAAAAAACCACTTGGTTAAAAGCAAAGTTTAAACCATGGTTTAAACCAAACAACCCTGGTTCCACATAACCACCACCACAAAGGATAACACATTGCAGGCAAGTGACAAATCCAGCAACGGCAGAGTGCAGCAGGTCCACATACACGGTTTAAAACTGTGAACTGTTTGTGGATAAGGAGCACAAGTTCTTATTACAGTCTCATTTGCATATTTACACAGAAGTCGTTCGTACCATCGCCACCTATGGGTTGTTTTTTGAGTTTTTTCCGTATTAAAAAAATTCCTGTGACCTAGCGATATTAACCCTGCAAACATTTTTTATAATTTCGGTTATTTTTCTGATTTTTATTCACTTTTAAAGAGTTTCTTTTTGCCCACCCTGTATTAATTCTTTAGTGTTGATGGGGTTTTTGCAAGCTTTCTCAACCAGTATAATATTCAAAAATTAAAGTAAATAAACCTAGTTAAACTGGTAAATTAAACTGTTTATTAAGTGAAAATGTTTTTAGAAATTAATTATTATTAGTTTGATTCCAAGGGATACCATTGAATTTTAATTTTTTTCAAGGTAAAATCCTTTTCACTTAAAAAGGCCCCAAGTTTTGCCAACAATCTGGGTCCTAGGATCCAGGTAAATTAGAGTGGAGCGGCATCTCTGATACCCTATGAAAACGATCAGCGATTATAGATAATCATAGATTTATCACATTTACCATAACTAGGGTAACCAGATTCAAAAACTGAGAAAGGAGAATGCATGTGCGTGCAACAATTTTAATGTCACTTTTCATGATTTCCACAACAGATGGTGCCACTGGGAATCAGAATTGAGTGGTTTCTTACATCCAATTTTCTTTGTTTCTGAATGGAAAAGGCAATGCCCCGCCCCCTATAGTACGCACCATTTGCTATCGGTTAGCAAAGAATAGTATTCTTAAAATGAATGGTGTGGTTTTCTTCTCCCAGAAAGGTTTTTTTTTTTTGGACTGCCTTTTCCATATTATCCTGGAGCAATCTGGGCCATAGTATGCTGTCCTGCTTGCAACTTGGGTTCTTGTATTTTAAGAATTTTGATGCCAATTGGTCAAAGCATGTAAACATGTGTAAAAAATAACCACACACACACACACTCATTTCAGTGAAGATATTTATGTTTCAGAGTAAAAAAAATATTCCCCAGAAATAAGGAAAAATAATTTCAGAAAACTGAAAAGGAGGACAAAAGAGTGAATTTTCTAAAATGTAGAAGGATTCTTGAAATGACATAAAAAAGGGGGACGTCTGGTGACCCTAACCATAACAAGTGCACAGTATATGTATGTGTACATATATGAACATTGTAAATAAATTGTACATAATATTTTTTTGGTGACATTGAAAACCATTTTTTCTGACACCAACTTCCCCAAAATGTTTTCCCTGTGTGTGTGTGTGAACCATCATACCATTTCTATTCAACGGTCACCTCCGCAGTCAGCCACTTTTTTCACTGAATGCCAAGTGACCATCTTAGAGAAGTTTCACTGTATTTTTTTGCATGATACTGGTGAAGCACAAGCAAAAAAAAACTGATGACCCGGACATGATAAGCATATGGTGTTGTGCAATACACAAAACATGGTGGAAAATTCCAAAATGGGTGTCGGCAAGGTCAGTATCAAAATTCTTTTGTTTTGGGTGGACAAGCCAGAAATTGGGGGTTCTATAAGGTTGAAGTACTTATTTTGAACATAGTTATTTAAACTCAGTGTGATTCTGATAAAAAAAATATACATTAATCAAAATAATTAAAAATGGACTACTTACACTTCTGCCCGGCCTTGCCCATGTACGGACGTAACCTTCTTGGCAAGCAATGACAAAACAATCTTCCCTAAAAACCAATGCTGTCAATCGTTCATGAGCTATTTTTTTACACACAAGTGGATCAAGCATAAGAACTTCATCTTTCCTTGGGCAAACAGGTGTCCCAATAAGTTTCACTGGATCATCTAGCACTTTGTTCTGATTGGATTTATTAAGGCTGTTTTTATCTGCATTTCTTGATGCAAGGCTGAAATTTCTCTTGTGGTCCTTTTCATGCTTCTTTTCTAAAGTTGCACTTTTGCTTCCTACTGTTAAAGAAGGTAAACCTACATTTCCATCAACTAAAGAGCTTTCTTTTGGACAACAATTTGCTTGGGCATTATTAGTATTATTACATTTGCTTGAAGCAGTTAATTGTGTTGTTGGACTATTGAGCAGGATACTAGTTCTGGTTCGACCAAAAGGTTGCTTTAAGACATCTTCAGTGAGATCCCACAAACATAATTGTGTATCTTGTCCAACAGAGCCAAACCTATATGATGTAACACTCACAGACCTAGTACCAGAGAAAGAATTTTTATTAAATATTGCATTATGAGGTGGTTGTAAATTTATACTGCTAGATCTGGAAGTACTAAGTGAAATTCCTTTAGAATCATTTTCAAGAGGCAGCATTGGTGATAACTCATCCTCACTTCCAGTAAGATCAACTACTTCTGGTTCATTATATACAAATGAGTCAAAGGCAACAACATTTACCCATGACTTGTGACCTTGTCCTCTGGCAACTACTCTTTTTTCCTGAAAAGACCAAACAGTAACCAAATCATCCTCACCACCAGTAACAACATATTTACCATCAGGACTCCAACACACGCACAGTAAGCCTCCAAAAAAACTTCGAACAACTCCAACTAAATCCATTGTGTTGTAATTGAAAATCCTTAAAAAGCCATCTTGACTTACAGTAGCTAGGTACTTCGAACATGGAGAAAATGAAAACTCATTTAATGCACCATAACCAATAACCCATCGATACAGTGGATTCCTTGTACTTTTGGTTTTACATGTGTACACAGAAAAGCCTTCACCTTGTTTAAAGAGCTGATAATGAGGAGGAGAAGTTCCACACATTAGATCATCTTTATACACATACATCTGACCACTGCTATGTGAGACCAGAAATAAATTCTGTTCCCCAGGAACCCATTTCAGGCAAGTGACTTTTGTATTATCAATAGAACGCTAAAAGAAAAAAAAACTGTCAGAAAAAATAATGTAAAACAACTGATTAACAATTTGCACTTCAAGATAGATCATCATGACATAGCATTTCATACTGATTTAATACAGCAGTTCTCAACATTTCTTGACCCATGGAGCCCTTTCCAGTATATAATTTCTATGGCGGAGCCCCGTAGGCCTATTTTTTATTTATACATCAAAGTTACTGACTTATTTTTATTATTAAAAACTATTCATTTTTCTTCAAATTTAATGTTTTTTCATTTTTCCTCGAGTGGCGGAGGAACCCTCGGGAGTTCACGCGGAGCAAGGGCCCCACAGAGTACCAGTTGAAAACCGCTGATTTAATATATACAGTAATACCCTGACTCATGTCACTTTGCATTTACCTTGTCTTGCACGTCCTAATTTTTTTTTTTTCAATTACATGCAATTCGAGCAATCTTGAAGGCTTTTGACCTCCTTTGAGAATCAAATAAAAAGATTAATATATTACAAAGAATGCAGAAAATTTGCAAATTTATTTTTTCTCTCTCCACTCCCCCTGAGAAGAGAGGAAAATTATAAGTGAAAAAAAATTCTCTAACCTTAGGTAATTAGTTTCAGAATGAATTAATGGGTCAGGGTATGACTGTACTTCAAAAACTCCAAAAATGACATTTGATTCTTCTTTTTCTTGAAAAAAAAAATTCAGTACTTTATTGATTGTGAGTAGGAGAAAAAAGTTCTGAAACATGAAATAATTTGAACTAACATCTGAATCGAAAAGCTAAGAATTTGAAGCATTAGAACTTACAGCACATGTCATTACAACCCAGCATGTTTAAATTATAATCATTTTGATTGAGATGTCTCATCTTTAGATCCTTACAAATTTTTCTATTTTTCTAAAAATTACATATTTTTCTAAAAATTACATATTTTTCTTCCCAAGGTTAACATAGTTTTTATGCAAAAAACTATTAATATTGTAATGCTATTATAAGACAATATGGATTCATTAAAACTTAAATTTATTGAATATATATATATTTGTGATAAAAATACAAATACAACACCATAAAAGGCAAAATGCCCAATGAGGTGGATGAGAAAAAGTTGTCAATAACAAATATGCATGTCATATATTTCAAAATTACAGCAACAACAATAAAAAGGCAATTACAAAAAACTACAAACAGTATATATACATAAAATATTAAACAATGCCCATAAAGAATACTTATGGTTGTCTTATTCTAAGTATGTATAGCTTCTCGATTTACCCCAACATGCTTATCGTATTTCTTTTTAAATGTGTCAATTGTGTTTGAATTTAGTACCTATGGGGGTAAGCTAATCCATTTATTAACAACCCTATTAGAGAAAAATTCCCTGCTACACCATAACCTAGAATTGTCCCTTACCAATCGATACTGGTGTCCCTTCGTAAAAGCAGTCAATTGACATGTGTAACAATAACTCATGGTCCACTCTATCGATCCCGTTAAAAAATTCTGAACACTTCGATCATGTCTCCCCGACACCTGCGTTCATCTAATGTAAACATATTCGAAAAAGAAATCTCTATTCATAACTCAAGCCCCATGTGCCAATATGAACAAACATGCGTAGCTCTTCTCTACACCCCTTCAACCAAGTCTATGTCCCTCTAAGTATGGTCTCCAAAACCTTACAGCATACTCCAGTCCAGAACAAACTAATCCTTGGAAAAGCGGAAGAATGACTTTAGGAGAAAGTGAAGATATCTTTTTGAAAATATAACCAAGCATTATATTTGCTTTTTTAACCACTGCTTAACAATGTTCAGACAACCTAAGCCACTCGTCAATGAGAATTCAAAAATCGGTCACCCTAGTTGCATCCAGGATAGTGACATCATTCAATTCGTAAGAGAAAAGTGAGTTGTTTGAGACAAAATGAGCGACCATTCACTTGTCAATGCTGCAATCCTGTTAAAGCTGGTCTGGAGCAACTCCCTATCACTTTGATTCCCAACTAGCGTCCATTAGCTTCATGTCATCTGCGAATTTGCTAACAATCCCATCGATACCCTGATCAAGTTTATCAATAAAAAGTGGTAAAATTATGGGGCCAAGGACATTTCCTTGTCAGACTCCACTTGTGACGCCTGTCCAATTAGAGAATTCCCCGTTCAACATAACTTATTGTGACCTATCGCTTAACCATGATTCTATCCAATTCAGCAAGTTGCCCCCAATCCCACTCTTGTGTAAAACACCTCAAGCCTTATTATGTTGGACCCGAACAAATGTCTTCCGGAAATAAAAGTAAACAAAATCTAAATTTTTTCCCTAAGCCGTAGTCATGTGATCATAGAAGCGAAGGAGGTTAGTTACAAATGACTTCCCCTTTCTCAGCCCATGCTGATTATCCGACAATACATTATATATATGTTCTTGTCTATCCATTTCATGAACTGCCTTTTGGTAATAATTTCCAAAATTTTTGAGAGGGAGGTCGTCAAACTCACTGGACGATAATTGGACAATTGAACACAGCCTCTCTACTACCCTATTTAAATATCGGAACAACATGTGCAAGCTTCCAAACTCTTGGGTCAATACCCTCAGCAACACTACTCCTGTAAAGGAGTAGCACAGCCCTTGGGGCTCCGCGGAACACCGGTTGAGAACCGCTGCTCTAGACCATAGTTTCCCCCAACCTTTTTGACCCACCGAACCCTTCTTCGAAAATTTTTTTCTCCCATTGCCCCCCAACGTAATCGAACCCATAGGATTCTATGTTATACCCGTAGCTTCTACGGCGCCCCTGGAACATTTCATGGCCCCCAAGGGAGCAGCAATGCCCACGTTGGGAATCACTGCCCTAGACCAAGGAAATCTCCCATCACAAGCTCTACACAACTCTAGTCGAGACAACATACTAACACTATTGCTAAAAATTAGATAATACTGAAAAATGGAATGAGAAATGTTAGCAGGAAATTAAAATAATGTAAATTACATTACAATGTAAAATATACATAAAAGATGTACAAAAATTTAAGTAAAATAATATGCTCAACACTATATCACAAAGAATATATATATAATACAACACACCTCTAAAAGTATTAAGATACAAAATACAATTTATACTTTCTAGTATTAGCCAACTAAGACTAAAACAAAAAAAATGACAATTAAACTGAAGAGCCAAAAAAACTGGTACAGGCATGCGTATGCAAATAAAGAGATATGGAACCAATCAGAGTACGGCGCTGCGGTCAGCAACGCCCATATAACACAACAAGTGTCTTGCGTAGTTGTTAGATCGGTTACTGCTGCTACAATGGCAGGCTAACGAGATTTAAGTGAGTTTGAATGTGGTGTTATAGTCGGCGCACGAGAGATGGGACATAGCATCTCCGAGGTAGCGGTGAAATTTGGATTTTCACGTATGACCATTTCACGAGTGTACCGTGAATATCAGGAATCCGGTAAAAAATTAAATCTACGACATCGCTGGGGCCGGGAAAAGATCATGCAAGAGCGGGACCAACGACGACTAACGAGATTCATTAAACGTGACAGACGTGCAACCCTTCCGCAAATTGCTGCAGATTTCAATGCTGGGCCATCAACAAGTGTCAGCGTGCAAACCATTCAACGAAACATCATCGATACGGGCTTTCGGAGCCGAAGGCCCACTCGTGTACCCTTGATGACTGCACGACACAAAGCTTTACGCCTCACCTGGGCCCGACAACACCGACATTGGACTGTTGAGGACTGGAAACACGTTGCCTGGTCTGACGAGTCTCGGTTCCAATTGCTTCGAGCTGATGGACGTGTACGGGTATGGAGACAACCTCATGAATCCATGGACCCTACATGTCAACAGGGGACTGTTCAAGCTGGTGGAGGCTCTGTGATGGTATGGGGCGTGATATGGGACCCCTGATACGTCTCATCTGAGGAAGAGATAAATGAGGAGGAGTCCTTCAATTTTCAAATAAGATTAGAGAGATATTTAGGAAGTGTGTGTGTGTGTGGGGGGGGGGGGGATCTGAGA
Organism: Pholcus phalangioides; assembly: GCF_987345545.1. Lineage (NCBI taxonomy): Eukaryota > Metazoa > Arthropoda > Arachnida > Araneae > Pholcidae > Pholcus > Pholcus phalangioides. Next base: position 31,639,709 of record NW_028301604.1, read on the forward strand.
AGTTTTGTAGAGAAGGACTACCCAAATAAAGATGTGGTAATACGAGCAATGAATCTGACTAAGAACAATACCATTTCCCATTTCCGGGGAATCCTAAAAAAAGAGACAAAAGCAAGTGTCCTTAAATAGGTTCTTTTTCAAAGAATAAGTTTGCAAACAACAGAGAGAGTCCATAAATCATCCTAAACAATTGTCCTCCTTTTGCTTGCTGTTTAGAGTAAGTAAATTTGTAAACATTATCCCATTGTATGTTTATATTATGATGTTATTGTGTTATTTCATTATAAGATTATTTTATTGTATTATTATTGCATTGTGTTGTTTATTAAATACCTTTTTTATGAGTCATTTTTATGCAAATGAATAATTGTGGAACAAATCATCCGAGTTCACATTATTTCCTATGGGGGAAGTTTGATTCGAATAATGAGCGATTCCGATAATGAGCATTCACAGAATGAATTAAGCTTGTTAACCAAAGTTCCACTGTATAATACATTGCTCAGTGGCGTAGCCAAGTTTTGGTCCATGGGGGAGCGAAATTGGGAAAGGCACCATTTTTTTGTTCGTGCTTAAGGCGCAAACTTAAAATTATGCATTAGGGGAAAGAACTTTAAATTTCCCAATTTAAACAAAATCAAATTTATTTTTTTTTTAGTGGATGTTATTTTTCAAGTTGAATTAATTACCTTTCAATTGATTAATGTATTTTAATTTTTTAATTAATTAAAATTTTTTTTTAAATCCTTCTATGTTTTGTGTACCTATACAAATTCGAACACCAAAAACTACTGGGAAGTCACTCTAACAGGTAGTTTGAAAGAAAATTTAGATTAAAATATAAAAAATTATATATATATATATAAACTGAAGAGCCAAAAAAACTGGTACAGGCATGCGTATGCAAATAAAGAGATATGGAACCAATCAGAGTACGACGCTGCGGTCGGCAAAGCCTATGTAACACAACAAGTGTCTGGCATAATTGTTAGATCAGTTACTGCTGTTACAATGGCAGGTTATCGAGATTTAAGTGAGTTTGAACGTGGTGTTATAGTCGGCGCACGAGAGATGGGACATAGCATCTCCGAGAAAGCGATGAAATTTGGATTTTACGTACGACCATTTCACGAGTGTACCGTGAATATTGGGAATCCAGTAAAAAATTAAATCTACGACATCGCTGCGGCCGGAAAAAGATCATGCAAGAATGGGACCAACGACGACTGACGAGAATCATTAAACGTGACAGACGTGCAACCCTTCTGCAAATTGCTGCAGATTTCAATGCTGGGCCATCAACAAGTGTCAGCGTGCAAACCATTCAACAAAACATCATCGATACGGGCTTTCGGAGCCGAAGGCCCACTCGTGTACCCTTGATGACTGCACGACACAAAGCTTTACGCCTCACCTGGGCCCGACAACACCGACATTGGACTGTTGAGGACTGGAAACACGTTGCCTGGTCTGACGAGTCTCGGTTCCAATTGCTTCGAGCTGATGGACGTGTACGGGTATGGAGACAACCTCATGAATCCATGGACCCTACATGTCAACAGGGGACTGTTCAAGCTGGTGGAGGCTCTGTGATGGTATGGGGCGTGATATGGGACCCCTGATACGTCTAGATATGACAGGTGACAGGTACATAAGCATCCTGTCTGATCACCTGCACCCATTCATGTCCATTGTGCATTCCGACGGACTTGGACAATTTCAGCAGGACAATGCCACACCCCACACGTCCAGAATTGCTACAAAGTGGCTCCAATGAATGAATGAATGCCAGAACTTTGCCACTGGACTTATCCCGTTGCTGAGATCTCTTCCAGCCCAGCTTCGTGGCAGAGTCTGGAACACTTTATTTAGTGTCAAAAAAAAAAAACAACATACTAACTTTTTGACAACATATTTTACCCGGACAATTGGGTACTGTCGCGATTAACAAATTTTGTGGTGATTACAGACGAGATGGGATTGAGAGTTGGAGAAAAGTTTCAGGGTTTAGTTAAGACGGATGAATGTACACATATTAGGATGGAGGTATGTTTTAAAACCAATTGAGGGCCCCCCCATTCCATCTCATCTGTTATCTTACACTTGCCATATTATATACACAGGATACAAAAAGAAAGAGAAATGAGAATCTTATTGTGAAATAATATATATATCCATCGGAGAAGAGTCATCTCGCTTAACACCTTATTGGTGAGCAAATGGGTTTGATAACTTGCGACTAGAAGCCAGCATCAGTTTTATTGGGTTGAGTTCACTCGCTCCGGTGGATTTAATGAAAATATACAAAATAGAAGTATTGTGTGGGGGAATATATATACAATTAGGGAACACCCGTGGCATCTCGCTTAGCACCTTATTCGGTGAGCAACATGAATCCGACAATATGAGTACGCACGTGTGTTGTGGACATGAAATGCATGGACAACTTGAATGGAGGAAAGAGAAATACACACATTTATATACATATATATAACTGCCAGGTCGAGTCGTCTCGTCCTAAACCTATTTTGGTGAGCAATGTGGGCTTAATTTAAATAGGGGATTGTCTGGAGAGAGCCTTAGCTAAGGATCAGCTTCGGTCTTGGTGTTTTGGTTGACTCGATCTGGCTGGTTATATTTATATTTAAAAAAAAAAGAATATATATATAATATAAACTACATGTGTAATGGTTATTATGAAACCATTCGTGTCGTCCCGCCTAGCATCCTAGCTAGAATAGCGGCATGAAGGACACTTGTGGTTATCACATTTACATCATTGTAACGGGAATGTCATAAAAATTCTTGTTCGGGTCCCGTTAGTACATGCTATACCATGTATTAGTAGTGGCAGTCATGTGGATATGATTTTTGTTGTTGTTTTTATCCATTTCTGTTTTTTCTCCCACTTATTTTTGTAATATTTAAAACATTATTTTATAAATCTGGTGGACAGATTTCTTGTTTTTCGTTGGCGTGTATATATCTGACAAGGCTTGTAATCCTTGCTGCTGTGTTTTTGTTTTTGATTATTTGAGTGAACCATTGTTTTCTATTGTTTTCGGAATATTTGTACATGTGTAGATGTTTTGTAAATTTGCACTCTGTTGCATAGTGAACAGGAGTACCCACCATACCGCAGACACATTTGTCTGTTCTGCGGCGTTTCCATTCATGTAGATATATAGGGAATGGGCCGTGTCCTGTTATGAAGATAGTCACCTCCCTATTCCAGTTTAGTGTGTTGTATGTGACTCGAGGGACAATTTCGTGCACTTTCCTAGCTGTTGTTCATTGGTCCCAAATTTGCTGCCATTTCTGGAGGGTTGCTTGTTTAAGTTGTCACTTCAGGAGCGTTAGTGGGAAAGGGTTATCAAGTTTATTGTCACAGTTGATTGCAGCTCTGGCTAGAGAGTCTGCTCTCTAATTTCCAAGATTACCTACATGAGCCTTGGTCCAACCTAGGAAAATGTTTGGGTTATTTAATAGATGCCGCCGTAATACACGTACTATTGTGTTTCTATTTGTTGGATCTAGAAGTGCTTGAAGGGAGGAGCGGCTATCAGTTATTATTAAAACTCGCTCTTCTGCTCCCGTTGCGTATTGTGCAGCTGCTTCTATCGCTAACAATTCTGCTTGGAAGTTACTATTGTTTTTATCTAACGCTGCTTGCCACGTTTGCTTTTCTGTATTGTTTGTGTATACACAATAGGCTGCCCGGACGCCTTCATCGGTTTTGGAGCCATCTGTGTATATGTGGGTGTTTGCTAGTTTTATATAGTGGCCGTCAATCGAAATTTGATTGGGGATAGTTGAGCAGGAGGGGTGGTGGGTGCCAGTCATGCTCCCGTGCTTCAAAGTTATTGGGGTCAAAGTCTAGAAGTTCTGGTTGAATGTTTTTCCTAAACCTAACTGCGTTTGTGTAGACTGCTTCCATTTGGAGCTTTAGGTGTAGTGGGCAGTTGCCTGTGATCACTTGGAGTCCGAGCGTAGCTGTTGTGTCATAGGCTCCGGTTACTGTTAAAAGAAATTTCCTCTGTGCACTATCTAAAGCCTGTTGTGTTTTTTTGGTTGGATGCTGGATGCTTATACCAAGCTGAGGCGCCATGGGCCAAGAATCTCTCGACCACCGTCTTGTAGATAGTGTTTCTAATGCTTTGTGAGATGCCCCAGGATTTTCCTGCTATTTTAGTTAGTTTAAAATGGAAGGGAGTCGCTTTTAGTTTGCGTTCATTGATGTGTGATTGCCAGCCGAGGTCTTTTTGGATGGTTACGCCTAAATACTTGAGATTGTTTACGCATTTAATATTTTTACCATTCATTTTGATCCTAGGGGGATATTTATTTTTTGTGAAACAGAGAAATTGTGTTTTTTCTGTTGAGATTTTGAGGTTATGTTCATTAAGCCAATTCGAAAAATCGTTAAGAATTTTAGTTGCCTTTGTCGCTAGCTGTGATACATTTACTGACCCTATCACAAAGGCAAAGTCATCAGCAAAGGCTTGGATATGGGCATCTTCCTGGAGTGGGATTTTTAAGGCTTGATTGGCCACAAGATTCCATAAAGCTGGTCCGCTACACGAACCCTGTGGACAGCCAATATCCTGTTTTCTAACCGCCAGGCCTTCCGGTGTTGTGATTAAGACATGTCTATTTGCTAGGAGGTCCGAAAACATTGATTTAATATTGTTAGGGAGGGGAGCTTTGGACAGTTCTTGGTTTATTGAGAAATAGGTCAGGTTGTTAAAAGCTCCTTTAATATCGATACTTATAAAGGCGACGTCCAGTTCTTTGCTCTTGAATTCGTTAATTTTAGTGAGTATTAGGTTGAGGGCATCATCTATAGAATTACCTGACCTAAAGCCGAATTGAAGGTTAGAGTTATAGTTTTGAGATTCCAGGTGAAAGTTGAGTCTTTGAGTCAAAAGTTTTTCAAGACATTTACCTCCTACGGGCAAAAGGGTAATTGGACGATACGAGTCTATTACATCTGGTTTTTTTTTATCTGGTTTTTGAAAGAGTATTACTTGCCCTATCTTAAAGATGTTGGGGAATGTTTTTAGTTCGAGGCATTTGTTGAACAGCGTGAGGAAAAGAGTTGGGTATTGTTTGTGTACATGCTTGATTATCGGGCCGTCAATACTATCAGGACCGGGGGCTTTGTTTGCCGGGATCAGTTTTATAATCCTATCCACTTCGGCCGGACTGAATGGAGGGTCATTGTAGTTCGACGATGTCATAGTGTTCGTGCTGTGTGCGGAGGACGTGTTAGGTGGTGTGGGAAAGAGTTTTTCCAGAATTATATTAACAAAATCTCTTTGGGTTCCTTGTGCATCTTCTCCAAGAAGTTTGAAAAGCTGGGAGGGGATGGTACTTTTGGATTTAACTGTTTTATATTGCTTACCATAAGGATTAGAAGCTTTATTACAGAAGTCTCTGAAGGTTTCTCTTTTTGATTTGCGAATTAATTTATAAAATTTTGCTCTTTCACGTTTAAATATTATATAAAGTCTGGGTTTTTCATCTGGGGAGGCTTTTTGTGTTCTAAGCTGTAGAGCTTTGAGTTTATTTTGTGCGGCATTTACTTGGGGGGTCCACCAGGAGGTTTTGATATTAAGTTTGGATGTTTTCATTTTAAGAGATTTATGGCAAGCCTGGAAAATTAAGTTTTCCAACGCTTCCGTTTTGGCGTTGAGATCCTCCGAGGTGTGGCAATTATTAATTAAAGTTATTAATTTGGGGATGTCCCTGAGATGCTTGTTAAGTTTAGAGAGACCGAATTTACTTTTCAATCTTGTGAGTGAGATAGCGTTGGCAGAGATGTTTAGTTTTATCAGAATGTATTTATGAAGGCTGGCTGAGAAGTCTGTTGTTATATTTCTATTTAGACATTGCACTATTTCTGTGTTTGTTGTGAGAGTTAGGTCGGGCCAGCCTTTTTTGTCGCCATGGACATATGACGGTGGGTCTGAGTTTGAGTGATGGAGAAAAAGATCATGTCCGCCAATGAATTGCTCTATCTCTTTGCCTCTACCGTTAAGCCTCGGATAGTTCCACAGCGGATTTTGCCAGTTTAGATCAGACCCGATCAGTGCTTGTTCCGGTTTGATTGCATCGAGGATAATTGCAATTTCAGCGAGTGTTTCTTTCAGGTCACCATGGGGAGGGGCGTAGGCTGAAATCAGAGTAAGAGGCTTGTTGTCGAAAGAAAGTTTAACGGCGACGGTGTGGTTAAGGGTCTCTATTAAAATTGGTTTTATGTTTTGGTTAGGACAGATTATCGCGGCTTTATTTTCTTTTGCGAGCCAGACCGACCATGATTTTGGGATATTGGGTATTCTTTTATTGTAGATGTAGGGCTCCTGGATGAGGAATATGTCGATTTGGTATTTATTTGAGATTATTGGAAGTTTATCCATGGCCGCTTTCGTGTGGTCGCAATTAAGTTGGATTAGTTTAATGCTAGATTTATTAATTAATTGTGTAGGAAAGAGGTGGGACATGACATCTGGCATTCTATTTGAGCTCATTTTTAAATTTTGGATTTAGTTTTGTAATAGCTAATTGTACTGAGGGAATTTTTTATTTAAAATATTAAGGGAATTATTTGTAGTTTATTTTCTTCCTCAGCCGTTCGGTTAAAGCCCTGTAGCAATGACATGTCGGGGATGATGCTCTGTGTCCTGTCGGGTATTTTGTGTAGTGGTCGTCATTGCTCATTAAACAGTTGATGCACCTGACACGATCCTCCGTGCATGTGTAAGTATTGTGCCTACCGGAACAGGTGGCACAATACGGTGTTTCTGACTGGCACTGGCCTGTGGCGTGTTTGTGGGATTGGCACCTTGTGCAGCGTCGTACTTGAAGGTACTCGTGCACTCGGTAACTTTCCCAGTGTATGAAAAGTTATTTTGCCAGCAGAATGCGTTCTAGTACCCTACCAGGGACTGCCACTACAATGTGTGTTGTGTCTGGTTTGGCCGAGATTCTAGAATCTATGTTGATCTGCCTGGGTGCCTGCGCGATTGTAGATATGGCGTCAATAACTAGTTGGTCAGTTGTATTACTCGGAACGCCATATATGATGAGTTTTGGTTGTGTTGTCATGGGGGTCTTCGCCTGCCATTCTGAGTTGTGTTGTGTCAGCTTCTTTAGTAGTTGCTCGAGCCGGTGCTTGTCTTCCTCAGTGGGTAGGTCTATAGCTATACCACTCCTGATCGGTCTTACTTTTTGAATGTTGATGTTGTGTGCCGGTAGATCGACTTTAGCTCTCAGGAATGCCTTGAGCTTGGCCTGCTCGTTGTGTATGTGCTCATCGTCTATCAGGCTTTTGAATTGTATCAGGAGGGTGTATACCTGTCTGTTGAGACGGAGAAGTTGAGCATATGATTGAGATAGAGTAGGGGGGTCAGTGCAACAGTTAACAGTGTTGGAAGAAGAGGTTGAAGCAGTAGCATGTTGAGCAGAGGTTGAAGTGGTAGCATGTTGAGCAGAGGTTGAAGCAGTAGGACTTTGAGCAGAGGTTGAAGAGGTAGGGTGGTTAGCTGAAGTTGAGGACGCTTTGATTGCAGGTTGTGAAAGTTTAGTGGTTTTAGATGAGAATTTGTTGCGAGGTTTTAACAGAGTGTGCTGGGTTTTGATAGGGGGAAGGGTGTAAAGCACAGGATGTGGGATATTAAGAGATTGTCCAAGGCGGCGGTAGGAAGGTTCAGTGGAGGTGCAAGAGGAGGATTTTGGGATTATAGAGGGTGCATGGGGAGGGAGGTCAAGAGAAGGACGAGTGTTGGAGGTGGTACGAGCATAGGATTTTGGAATAATAGATGATCTGGGAGGAGGATCGAGAGAAGAATGAGAGGAGGCGGAGGAAGATGGGTTGGGAGTGGAGGTAACAAGGAGAGAAGAAAGTGTTGTGGAGGAAGGAAGTGGAGTGTTGGTGGATGTGGATGTAGTGGAGAGAGGCTGGGATTGAGAAACAGCTAGAGGAGATGTTTGGGTTTCAGATGAAAGTGTGGGAATAGGATTTGGAATATCGTTGAAGATTGATGTGAAGGAGGGTAGGGTTTGGGTAGAGGCGAAGGCATGGAGAAAAGAGTCTGTCTGGATGTCCTTGTCCATTGTATTCCTCGCTTGTGTTGTTGTGGTCAGCTTGAGCTTGATCCTGGACTCTAGGCTGTCTAACAGTTTGTGAACCTCAATAGAAATATTGGTCAGGCGACTTTCTTCCGAGTTGTTGTTCCCAGAGCAGATGTCCCTAATTTCATCTATCAACTCTTTGGGTGTTTTGTCGGATTCATTCATTGTTGTGCCGAGCGTGTCGGGGAAGGTGGTGTCGTTTCCCATTGTAGAGACATCATCCAAGGAATTGGCCGTCGGGCTGTCTTAGTCGTCAAGTGATAGTCTCAGAGAGAAAGACATGTCAGTTTTGTGTGTTACTAAATACGACCTCGCACTAAATACGAACTGTGGAAAATTTAATTAAATCTAAGAACAGTGTGTGGCTCAGCACGTGCATGTGAAAATATCAAAGAATGCCATTTCGAGAAATATAGTATAAAACTATCTAAAATCTAAGAGAATAAAAAAACAAACAAACAAACAAAAAAAAAACATGTGCACTATATATATATATATATTACATGAAGTACTACGGAATGGTTATTCAACTACAAGAGCGGACAGAAAAACTCGAAAAGAACAAAAATTACAGCGAAGTACAAAATACTAGTTACCTATCCAATGGAGGGATGTCTGAACAAAGAAAAAAAATGGCGCTAGGGGGAAAATACACAAAAACGTGGCTACGTTAAACGACGAGAAATGTACAAAAATACACGTGGCATGAGGATTAAAAAAAAATAAATAAAATCTGATCAAACGATGAGACCCCTATCGAAATGGCACGTGTAAAACGTTAAGAAAAAGTTTTGGCTAAACGATATGAAAATATATATATATATGTAAAACACTAACCTGGATATATATTACGGGACCCGAAGTACTCCTACATTGATTAACTAAAAAGAACTAACACAGAATAATTGTTCGCTCAAATTCTTCCGGGATCTTGTAGTTCTGGCCCTGTGATGCTGTTGTCGAGATCTCCTGGCGTCACACTGGTCTTGCTCACTTCGGTCATCTGGACACTGCAACCTCGATCTGCTTGCTTCAAGTCAGCTGGGCACGGTTGGCGAGCACTTGAATCGGCAATCCAACCGTTATTATTATTTGCCGAATTACCGCATAGTTAATTGTTTGATCTTGCAATGTATGATGCTAATGGAAATCAAGATGGCGCCGGCTATGATGCTTCGCTACCACGAGAAAAGTTGGCTGACGTAGAAAGGGAAATTTTTTACCCGGGGGTGAAGCAGATACGCGCCGCTAGCGTTGTGACGGTTTGCGTGTCAGCCAGAGCAAAAAAATCATGCGGCCTTCCTCTACGAAGATCAGCGAAGGATCACAAAGTGGCTCCAGGAACACTCTTCTGACTTTAGACACTTCCGCTGGCCACCTAAATCCCCAGACATGAACATTATTGAACATATCTGGGATGCCTTGCAACGTGCTGTTCAGAAGAGATCTCCACCCACTCTTACTCCTACGGATTTATGGACAGCCCTGCAGGATTCATGGTCTCAATTACCTCCAGCACTACTTCAGGCATTAGTCGAGTCCATGCCAAGTCGTGTTGTGGCACTTCTGCGGGCTCGCAGGGGCCCTACACGATATTAGGCAAGTGTACAAGTTTTTTTGGCTCTTCAGTGTAGTACAATAATCCACTGTTTGAAACAATATCTGCTTTTACCAAGTACAAAAGACTAGATACAATGCAGAGATGGTTTTTGGAAAAAAATTTACAGACCAATGTACACCCCAAAGCAGAATATACGTTATCAATCAGTGCCAATGCACAACAATCTGGAAGAATTTTAATGGAAAAGTGTAAAAACACTATTATGGGGATTTTTAACGCAGAACATTTCCACTGAACCTAGGACTTGTTTCAGAACATTGCAAACATTCTGCTTTCGGGAATGTAGGAAACTGAACCATGCACTAGTATTGGGAAGTTTATTGAGATAAAAAAACACACCCAGAAGAAAAACATTTCTTGTAATGGAAATGAAAGAGAAACTGATTTTAAAACTACTTCAGTTTATAGTAATGCAATAATAATCAATCTTTCCATGCTGTTATCAGAAAAGTTAATTAACTAGATTCTTAAAATAGTAACCAATTTGGAAGGCTTTATTAAGAAATATATTCAAATAATAAGTCCTTTATTTATGTATAAATTCAAAATTACTTAATTACTTTTACTGGCAAGAAATATAAAAATGTTAAAATTAATTTTTCAATTTTCCACTTTATCAGCTCAGTGCAACTTGGTGTAACAAAACCTTTTTTTGTTATAGCAGTCATTAGGCTGTTCCAAAGGTGTGAGTGGATATATATATATAATACTAGCTGTTACTCACGGCTCCACTAGTGTGGATTTTGTAATGTGAAAATTCCCCCTTATAACCCCCTTTAGATGTTGAATTTTGAAAAATCCGTTCTTAATGTGTGTTTACTTTATAAAATAAAACTACTGACCAAATTTCATATCTATAGCTTCAGTGGTTTGGACTTCCTATACAAGAAACAGATTTGGTAGTATTTTAAAAATTATGAAAAATAACAGCTTTTGTGCTCAGGTTTAAATTTCAGCACAAAAGACAAAGATTGCAGTTGACTCGCAAGTGTGTGCCATATGGACCCAAATGGTATTCACTTATTTTCAGTGACGAGAAGTGGAACCTAGATGGATCAGACAGATGAGAATAATATTTTCACAATTTGCACAAGGAACCACAGATTCATTGTAGTCTTAGACAAGGTGGTTGTTCACCGATGGTTTCTGCTGCAATGGCAGGTATCAATAGCCCTTCTTAGAGGTCACCAGGGTTGGTGAAAAATGTTTTTTTAAACAAAAAAAAAAAGGTTTGTTTGGTTCAAATAGCATTTACAGTGAAAACAATAAAATTTGTGAAAAATTATTCAAACTTCTTATAATTAAAATAAAATGTTTGTTAATGTAATTAACACTATTCCCATAATGATTAATCTATAAATATTTCTTATATTTTAACAAAAACCAACTTTTGCAATGAAATTATTTTACAGCATAACACAAGGAATTATTTTGTTTGAAAATTCTCTTAATATTTTTGCAGTCGATGCTCGTTATAACCACCACACGTTATAGCAACCATTCCATTACAACGACTGGTAGGAAAAGTTCTAAATATTTCCATATGATGACTGTCCTATATGTTTTCCATTCAATATAACAACCTCCCAATATGATGTTCATTTTCCATTTAACGATAGGGATCATTATAACGAATGGCAAGTGTATTAACTATATAAGGGGTTCTCAAACATTTCCCACCCGCGGCACCCCTTTTCCCTATTCATTGCTTATCCGTGGTGAGCTTCGCCAGCTCCCAAGAGCCGTTTAATAAAGGATGTTTTCAAAAAAACTTTGTCAGTATCACTGCTCCACGGCACCTCTGACAAAGGTTGGAGGTGCGGTGAACAGTTTGAGAACCCCTGAACTATATAATAAAGATTTTTTTCTCTATTTCCTTTCAATATGCTTAATTAGGAAGCTATTTTTCGAAAACTGTGATAAAAAATAGGTAAATGCAATGTGTTTAATGAAGCATCACTTAAGTTCTGATTTTACAACACTGTAAAATAAAAACCACTGGTCAGAATGATCCGAAAATTTGAATGAATATTCCTGAAGCAATCGAATTTTGTACAGAGAAGGGGAAAAAATACTTAAAAATGTAAAATAGACTATGCTATACCCATCCAACAAATGAAATATTCGCTCGAACAATGGAAACGATAGCCAGTCAGGGCAAATGATAATTTAATTCGCATCACTTGATTTCATAATTCATGGAAACATCACAAAAATGAAGTGCTTAAACAATTACAATTTACACAAGAAATGTTAAATATGTTATTCATTGTGCGCTGTCTATGAGAGGTGAAGCACAAAAATACACTGCTGGCCACCCAAATTGCAACACCAAGAAAGACAAGAGATATCGCAACAATATTTATTTTGTAGATAACATGTTGACCAAGCATCAAATGATTAAATTTATAGACTTCTGTGAAGTGTGGTTCCTGCCAAAATCAGTAGCCAGAGTAGCCGCCATTGTTGGAGATCACCGCTGCCACACGCCTCGGCATTGATTCAAAGAGACTTTGGATGTGTTCTTGGGGTACAGCAGACCAAGCAGCTTCCACGCGTTGCCAAAGTTGATCTGGTGTGGCAGCTGGGGATGTAATCTGGGTCAATCGTTGAGCAACCATGGACCACATGTTTTCTATCGGCGAAAGATCCGGAGAGCGAGCTGGCCAGGGAAGCAATTCAATCTGGCGATTGACGAAGAACCTTTGGACAATGCGTGCCACGTGTGGTCGCGCATTATCCTGTTGAAATATGGCTGTGGGCAAGCCCTGAAGGTAAGGAAGGACAACTGGCTCCAACACCTCGGAGATGTAGCGCTGGCTTTTTAAAGTACCGGCAATGCGTACTAGAGGAGTGCGAGAGTGATATCCAATACCGCCCCATACCATAATACCCGGTGCAGGACCAGTGTGGCGGTGCATAACGCAGCTGTTCATCATCCTCTCTCCACGGTGTCTCCAGACTCGAATCCGACCATCGTGGTGTTGCAGACAGAAGCGTGACTCGTCAGTACAGACAATTTCATTCCATTGTGCCGTCCACATCCTTCTTTCATCGCACCATTGGCGGTGGAGACGTCTGTGGTTCTGTGTCACGGGTAGACGAAGCAATAGACGTCTTGCAGACAGACCACTCTGCTGTAAACGGCGTCGAATGGTACGCGCAGACACTGGATGATGCGATACAGACTGAATGTGCTGTGCTATGGTTCGTGATGTGGCTGAGCGATCCGTCACTGCCATACGCACAATACGCCTGTCATCACGTGAAGTGGTGCACTGAGGTGGATGCGATCGAACACGTCAGTCCGTCGTACCCTCCTGCATCCAACGATCACATATCCGCATTACAGTTGTTTGGTTTCGTCCAACACGACTACCGATTTCCCTGAAAGATAATCCACAATCTCGGTAGGCCACTATCCTTCCTCTGTCGAACTGGGATACTTGATCAAAAGATGATCGCTGTTTTCTACGAGGCATAATTGATCGTTTTTTTGAAAAAACCACAAGAAAAACGCAATTGCCGTACTTCAAATCGTCGAAATCTCCAAGCCTCAAATAGCGCTTTGAAGTGGCGCCACATGCGCACGTGATGTGCGTCTGCGCTGAAATTCTAATCATTTGTATATCTCACCTCCGCTAATGCATGTTGTTAATTTCATATTATTTGCATGCTTCCTTCAGGGTGTTGCATTTACGGTGGCCAGCAGTGTACTTGTTCAACAACAGATTAGAGTATGTCATGGTAATGATGTGAATGTGCTTTCAATTCACTAAAGGTTGCAATCTGACCACTGTACATTGCAATTTGAGATGCACCCCCCCCCCCCAAAGCCAAAAGTTGCAAGGGTTAAGATTAGGTGACGGCCAGTTGTTGTATCATTCTGTTATTGTCAAAATGGTTCTTCAGCAGCTATTTTGCTGATGTTGCAATGTTTACATCTTGATAAAAGTTGTGTTAACCACACCATGATGCTGTTGAAACGCCGAAATAATGTGGTTGCACAAAACAGATTATACCACTGGTCAAATACAGCATCATCTACTTATATATTTTTAAGTACTTTTTTTCTTTCGCCTAAGAAAATTCCATTGCTTTGGGAGTATCCATGCAAATTTTCAAGTCATTATGGAATGGTTCTTATTGCATAGTTTTTTGTAATCAGAACTTCAATTACAATCACCCTGTATATAGCTGATTATTTTTCATAAATCACTTCCTACTGTACAGTAGAACCTTGATTAACTGCGGGTAATAGTAAAAGTATAAAAAAGAAACTATTGAGAATGTTGACACTGGTGATGACATACAGCATCAGATGTGTTGTTTCTTATGGAAAAAAAATGAAAATGTCTGAGGTAATATAACGACTAGTACACTGGTCTTTGTCCTTCAGAGGCAGCTGGTGTCTTTATTGGGTTATAAGACCACCTGTGCCCTTAGCATGATAGTGAAGTCACTACTGCTACTGCTTCTTTGTGCACGACAAAAAAAAATCTCAAAGAGGGTGGGATGTAATCCTCATTCATGAATTTGCTAAAGATAGAGTATCAAAATGTAGGCAAAGGTTATAAAATGTGGTAAGAATAAGACATTTTTGTACTGTAATAACTAAGTAACTAAGATACTTTTTATGAAAAAAATATACATATTGAAGCTACTTCATCAGATTTTTTTGAAAAAAACCACTTATATCACCTTATAATATTTAGAGATATACCATCAGAATGCACCTTAAGAATAGAAAATGTGGTAAGAATGAAAAATTTCAGCTGATAATGCACCAATATGATATTTTTTAAGAAAAAAAAATTTAGGCTATTTTTATATGATTTTTTGAAAAAAACCACTTGGTTAAAACCAACCTGGTTTAAACCACACAACCTTGTAGCTGAGCATTACATACAGACACTAGAGCATGATCTATTACTACAGGGTGATCTAAAAGTCACACAACCTGTTACAAAATACATTCCTCAAATTCTACTGAGTGTAAATGCAAAGCTTTTTCATAATAGACAGTAGCACTATGCTGTTCAAATAATCTTTTTTTCTTCCATGCACACTGATACTCTCGGTAGTTCTTCATTTGCTTTATGATCGAGATGGCTTTTTTGCCAGAAGCAAAGAATTTTTATGATAGAACAATTTTTTTTCAACTCATTCATTTCAAGCCATTATTAAGGCATTCAAAAATGAATTTCTAAATTTTTCTGTGACCAATAAAACAACAATCTCATGATTGGTATCCCGTTTTTGAGAAACTGGAAATGTTGAAGACCGCAAGTAAATTGGCCATCCATTTCTACTGAACCAGCATGGAATGCATGAACTAAAGGACAAAATGATGAACTCACCTTCAAAGAGTTCAACAAAGATCAGATCTTTCATTGATGAAAATGATATTGATAATCTTAATTCTATGATCTTTACAGATGATGCATGGTTCCATCTAAATGTTAACAGCTCTTGTTACTTCAATCGTATGCCTCTCGTCAGGTATCCAGATATGATAGTCACAAGTGTATAAAGCGTAACCCACCACAATGCTCTTCTTGGCTCTCAATTCAAATTATTTCTTAGCTGTTCAGGCACTCTGAGAGAGAGAGATGTAAACCGTACTACCAAATATCGTCAAATGTTTAACTGACAGCTTTCGGCCACAATATAGTACCTTGACTCATAAAATTCATTATGTGTCAACTCTATCCCATTATCAGTTCAGATATTTATGATTTTGGAATTAAAAAATCTCTCTGATCTGGTTTGGAATTTTTTGAGACAGTCCAGCATAGGGGTCTTCATAGGGTATACAATAACCCTTTGTCTTCCTAGTTCACTAAATTAAGGTAACAATTACTTTGATAATTACTCCAAATTAGAGAGGTTGGCTAAATTAGTAAAGTTATCTAAAGCTTTATTCTCATAGGTTTAACTAGTTAAAACTGCTTTGAAAATTTATTTATAACAAACAATTTTTTAAATATTTCTTGAGGGGTATAGATATAAATACAAAAATCAATATTTTTTCCACAAAAACATTCCAAACACCCCCCCCCCCCCACTAGCGAAATTCACATCTGAAAATTATATGCAGGGAAAATGTTTGTTTTGTTCAATTCTAAATTTTAGGGGCCGCAAAAACAGGATAAAAATAATCTGATTACATTTTGACTTCTACTTTTCACAAGGCAACAGCTTAAAATTTTGACCCAGACCTTTTAAATTCAGACATCGAACCCCCCCCCCCAAAGTAAAGAGAAAGGTACAGGTGGATCTGGTGCCCCAGGGTAAAAGGCTTCCAATATTTAAGTGCCGGGGACACACTTCAAAGTTTTTTCAGTGGGCACTATTGCCAAATTTAATGACAAATGGTCTTTTTAATGACAACATAATAGTGGTTTGATAGTCATTCTTGGGTGCCAATGTAAGCTTGGTGCACACGAGGGTGTTCAATCATGAGGCTACGGACACATGGGCGAGAAGCGGGAGAAGGAAAAAACTACCAAAAAATTGACAATAGGGGATTGTATGTGACCGGTCACACATCACATGCGTTCCCCGCACAAAAAAGGCATGTTCTCAAGGTTGCACGCACAAAAACGTGACTGGTTCTATTTTTTGCATGTTTTCATCAGTCAGAGTGGACACACAAGAATTTTATCACGCTGCAGTTCTCATTCTTTTTATCCCCTCCATTTTTCTTCTCTTTGCCAGAAATGGAGCATTTGGATAGTAAGTTGATTATTATAACTAGAGCCTGGATTATATGCATACATGCATTTGGCTTTTTTTAGCATTAATATATATAAATGCATAAAATAGAATTTTCAGAATTTTTATCCCGGAGGTAGGATTTAATGAATTAATAGATGTTTGCAATACAGTATTTTCAAAATATTAACCGTTTTATTGTACCGTATTATCGTGTGCATATAATCTGCGGTGGTGCATAATCCGCATGCAAAATTTGAAACATTATGGCACAGTATATAGCAGGAAACTGCTAATGGCACAGCAATCCCATCCCTCCTTATAGCTTCTGTTGCCCCTCTCCCCGGGACCATTAAATCACCACAGAGGAGGGGGTGATAGTGGCCACATGGTAGGGTGGGAAACACTAACCTACAGCTGTTTGGAAATAGTGGAGGTGTAGACACTGTTTTGGGGGAGGCGAGGCAAAGGCATTGTGGTTGAATGTTCTGACTTTGCATTGCTGGGTGAAATGGCCCCCCTTCCGCTTCGTCAGGAAAAAAACATGAGGTGGGGGAATGAAAAAGAAAAACTTCTTTGCTCACAAGCAAAGAAACAAAGAAAAATACGGAGAAATTCACCATTAACACAATTTTGGAAAAGCCACCACTCGCCAAACACAAAAATTTCTCGCCGAACCGTTTACAAACCAGCCAAATTTGACGGGAAAACAGCCATTCCGGGAACTCTGATAGGGGATGTTCCTTTAGCTGTATGAAGAGAGGAAGAAAATAGGTGACCTTGAACCCATAATATTCTTCCTAGAAGAAAAGAGAAAGGCAGTCACACTGGAAAAGCATGAGGGACCGAGGTAGCGTTTTCTTTTTGCTAAAAAAGTGGAAAAAGTGACCTGGGCCCAAAAATAATTACGTAATAAAAGTGACAAGCTTCTAAAAAAGTGACTTTTAGGGGGAAAAGTGACCCGTGCCGAGACCTGTGCATGTATGATTAAAATAATGGTTTTTGTCAGTTTTTTCCCATTCCAGTTAAACTCATACCTCAATCATATCTGAACTTTAGTTTGATTGGATTTACTCTGTGAATGACAATCCAAGTGCATAGCTGCCAACTTTTGAAAATGAAAATTAGGGAGATTTTCACACGAACCCGTATTTTATAATATATATATATATATATATAAAACCACTCTAATAAATACAAAATGAATTTTTCCAAATAAAATAGAGATTTTCCATACAAAAAAGTTGAAGCATAGGGAATAAAATTCCTACTCAAAAATTGAAGTCAAATAAAATAGGGATTTTACACACATGGAAGTTAAACCCTTGGGAATAAAATCCTTATGCAAAAAACAAGTGAAATTGGAGGCCAAGACTTCAATGTTGATGTAAAAAATATTTTGTTCAATCAGAAACGATGTGAACAAACATTCTGCATGAATGAGCCCAAAATCATTGGAAGATGAAAGAAAAAAAAAACGTTAAAAACATTAAGACTGACTTTTTGTGACACTTGCTTGATGTTTTTTTGATTTCACATGGGTGATGATGTCAGTCTTTCCACCATGACTGATGTTTATGTCCTTAACACAACTTTGTACAAAAAGAAAAAGTCTGCCCATTTCTGGAACGTTTGATGAAAGGAAATTCATCGGAATAAGTATCTTTGAAACTGATCAAATATTTTTTTGCTTATCAGTATTCATGTTTTGTTATCGCACGTATGTAACTTCAACGAAAGAGGAAGTTTTAACCACATGTGCGTCAATATAATCTTCAATTATTATCCAGGACTATTGGCTGCTAAGCTGTTTTCCTGCACGATAAGACAAACAACTTTTCTTGTTACCATCAGAGGGTTTGTAAAACTTCCTTAAAAAAGGAATTTCCCATTATTATCCCATTTACGACATGTGATGTCATTTCGAAAGGGGAAAAAGAAACAGAGGCAAAAGACTTTTTGCCCCACAAGAAATTCCTTAAGGGATTGTTTTCAGAAACTGGGTTTTTTTTTAAAAATGAAGTAGGGAATATTTAGGGACAATCAGGGATTTTTGTGATTTTCGTAAAAATTCTGGAGATTTAACACTAGAACCGTGGACTGGGTCAAATTGACCAAAACTGTGAAAAAACTGTATTTCATAACGAAAAAAAAGGAATTTATTTTTGGTTCCTGGGTTTTCCTTACTCTTATTCAATGTTGTTTAATTGCATATTTATAATGGAAATTTTTTTTTTTATGAATATGTAATGGGCTTCAAAATTAGTTAAAAAATGATGTAATTCAGTAAAAATAAGACTTGGTATACATTATTTACTATATTCAGTCCAAAAACATTTTTCAGTAATCTTATAATAGGACAAAGATGTAAAATAAGCGTATCAAATTGAATATGAGAAAGTCTATAACATGATTCTGTCAAATAAGTATTGATTTCTTCCTGATAAGTGGAATTTATGATGAGCAGTTGAGCAAATTTTTTTTATATATTATTCTTGCACATTCATCGCATGTTGAAGTTGCACATCCCATGCAAAAATTAAGTTTTGTTTCCATATTTTTATGTTACCTGACACATCAGATCGTTTATTTTTATTTATTACTATTAATAATTAATTAATTCATTTATACTTTTGCGCAAGGGCAACACGTATGATGAACGCAGTTCTTCAATAAGATTTTAAAGAACTGCTTTCCAAAAACTAATTCTGGCCTTCTGCACTGCTCTATACAAAATACAGGAATATGTTTATAGTGAGGTCCAGGATGTTGAAGAAAACGTCTGTGATGCCACCTTCACCGAATATTTTCTGGGCATTTGATCGCTATAACTATGATCGTTACACTTTGCTGAATTGTAGTGTGAAATATTTTGTGTGTGTGTGGAAGCTTTTTGGGGCTACTACTGCTAATATCGACTGCCAGATGAAGCGTGCTGAAAAATGAAAAACTTATATTGTTCTTTCCTTGGTAAATTGTAATTGTGGCATTATTGTTCTATACAACTGTAGTTTCACTATCTTTATTGCATCAGATAATATTGCTCTTCGATTTCGTCTCACCGTCTCTACTAAGCTCGTATTTTTTGGCTTTTAGCATTTGAGCCAGCTTCAGTGTAGTGAACAAAAAGTGTCAGTTGAGGCATTTCTGCCCTTGTTCTCAAATGACTTGATCAGTTGCATCACTATGTGCTCTGAAAGAGAGAGATTCGTTAGACGCTGATACTTCCCAAGATTTGGAAATCCATTAAAAACGTATTTGATGCAGGCCAGAATTTTATTCTTTTTCTGTGACATCGTTTGCCTACAGAAATTTCAACTACATGTTTTTTCTAGAGTTAAACTTTTACTCCCCCAAGATCTTTTTTGAGTCTCGTCAGAATTCCAGGTATTCAAGTTTACAAAGGAAAAAAAAAATATTTAGCTCTACTTGCCATTCCTCCATTGAAAAAAGATAATCTGATTTGACAATGAATTGGCCTTGACCTTGAAAGACCTTTATTCTTCACTATCTTCATTTACAAATCCTTTTTAGAAAGGGTAACCACTTCCAAGAAAATTATACTCTCTTTTTTTCCAATAGAATAGTACGTTGGGTCAAAATGACCCAAACCGCGGATCTAGGTATAAGTGCTTATAGCTCTAGAACACGAAATGGGAATATAATGAAATTTTCGTGAATTAATATTCATATGATGTCATGAAAAGTCACGAAATTTGTTTAACATCTGCCGGTAAGTTTTTGAGATAAATGAAAACAAAGTTTGATTTGGGTCAAATTGACCCACTCCGCGGTTCTAGTGTTAAGAACTTTTCGGGAGGTCCAGAGATCAATCTAAAATTTGGGAAACTTGGCAGCTATGCAAGTGTGTACGAATTACGACTCATGCTTTTTTAACTAATTTCTCATAATTTGAAACAAACATAACAAATATACAAGAAAATAACTTTTAATGGGTGAATACATCATTATTTTATATGCTAAAATATTCACTTCATTTCTTACCCTGGATCAGAACAAAAGAAAAACCCTAAATCACAAAGTTTCCGTCTGAGACTTGCACAGCAAGGGGCATTGAAATATATTGTGAACTCTTTTTCTTGACAGTGTACTATGTACATAAAATTAATTCTTCAATAAAACGAAACACGCTACAAGGCAGGGTTGGTAAAAAAACCGGGTTTTTTTGATTTAAACCAGGTTTTTTTGGTTTAAACCAGGTTTTTTTTTGGTTTAAACCGGTTTTTTTGTTTTATATAGTATTAACATTAAAAACAATAAAATTTCTGAAAAATCATTCAAACTTCCAATAATTAACTAAAATAAAATGTTTATTAATGTAATTAACAATATTCCCATGCTAATTAATCAATAAATATTTATTACATTTTAACAAAAACCAACTTTTGCAATTTAATTATTTTTTGCTTAACTTAATGGATTACTGTGTGTTTGAAAATTCAATGTTATTATTAATCATATAATATATAAAGGTTTTTCTCCAGTTACTTTCAGTAATACTTAATTAGGAAGCTATTTTGCAAAAAGTAATAAAAATTAAGTGAACATAATGTATTTAATGAAGCATAAATAATGCAGATTAATTAGCAATGATTTACGATATACAGGGGGATTATAACTAAGGTTCTGATTTCAAAACACTGTAAAAAAAGAACGATTGTCAGAATGACTTGAAAATTGACATGAATATTCCTGAAAAAATTCAATTTTATTTGATAAAGGGGAAAAAATACTTGAAAATGTAAAATTAATGACATCATCCAACATGTGGGAAATTTGCTCACAGAATGGAAACGATAGCCAGTCATGGCAGAATGATAACTTAATTATAGCATTTCACGATTTCATAATTCATGGAAACATCACAAAAAATGAAGTAATTGAACAAATAACTACAACTTCCTTAAGAAATGTTAAATATGTTGTCCACCGCGTGTTCTGGCTATGAGGTTGAAAGCACAAAAATTCTTGTTCAACAACAGAATCGGAGTATGCCATGGTCATAATCTGAATGTGCTTTCGATTCAGCTTTATTAAACCAAACGTGCCCCCCCCTCCCCGTTAATATTCCTGAGGAACTTCTAACATAATATAGGGAATGTGCTGGAGATTGCAATTCACCAAAGTTTGCAATCGGACCACTGTTTATAACATTTTGAGGTACCCCCACAGCCAGAAGTTGCAAGGGTTAAGGTGCATCCTCTCAAAATGGGTCTTCAGCAGCTGTTTTGCTGGTATTGCAATGTGCATCTTGATAGAAGTTCTATCCACACACTGATGCTGTGGAAGTGCCGAAATGATGTGGTTGGACAAAATAGATTATACTGCTGGCCAAGTACAGCATCATCTACTTGCACATTTTGCACTTTTTTCTTTTGCGAAAGAAACTTCCATTGCTTCAGGAGTATCCATGCAAATTTTCAAGTCATTCTGATCAGTACTTATTGTATAGTTTTGGAGAATCAAAACTTAAATTATAATCACCCTGTATATAGCTGATTATTTTTCATAAATCTGTTACTACTATACAGTAAAACCTTGATTAACTAGGCTTAACAGTGTGTGTGTGACAGTATAAAAAAAAAAAACAACTATTAAATATTAAGACTGGGAGATATACAGTAGGAGATGTGCTACTTCTTATGGGAAAGAAAATAAAAATGTATGTGAAGGTAATGTAACTACTAGTACACTAGTCTTTGTCCATTAAGGACAGCTGGTGTCTTTATTGCATTATAGGACCACCTGCCCCTAGCATGATGGTGTCACTACTGTAGCTGCTTCTTTGTGAAGGGAAAAAGAAACCCTGTGAGATAATACACCACTACATTTAGATGTGTGATGCAATCCTTATTCATGAATTTGCTAAAGATAGAGCATCAGAACGTAGCCAAAGGTTAGAAAATGTTGTAAGAATGAGGAATTTTGGCTTTTATATATAACTTTAAATAACTAAGACACTTCATATGAAAAATATATATATATTCTGGCCACTTTTATGAGACTTTTTGAAAAAAACCACTTATAAAATCTCATGTCATTTAAAGATATACCATCAGAATGTACCCCAAGGATATAAAATGTGGTAAAAATGAAACATTTTGGCTAATAATGAACCAATATGATATTTTTCAAGGAAAAAAAATTATATTTAGGCAACTTTTATTTGATTTTTTGAAAAAAACAAACCCAAGGTTTAAACCAAACAACCCTGCTACAAGGAAACCAAAAAGTACACAAAAATAATGGTAATTTTCCTCAATGGAGAAAACAGATTCTGAAGTTTTTAAAATAGTACTTTGACTAAGTATGAATTAACTCTATTTTTTCATTCTGAGCAAGCTAGGGGAGTAAAGAGGATCGAGCTTTGAAGGAGGTTTGGGAGGAGAGTACAAGGGATTTCTTCCAGAGAAATTTCGAGTTACTAACCTATAAAAAACATTTTAAAAAAATAGGTTAAAATAGCACAGAAAGGTATTTTTTCCTTCAATACTTTATTTTTTTTGCAAAAATATTTCAACTTTTTTTATTGTCTTTGATGAGGCATGAGTCCCCTGCGTCCATTTTTTCATACACCTCTATTCTCAGGGTTAACCATTTTGAGCACCTCAATAATTAATTTAAAAATTAAAAACTTCTACACTAGAATGAAGCTGAGCATCCACATGTCTGAAACACTTCCAATGTTCTAACAAACCAGCCTTTAATACCAGAGTTAAGTCAAGGATCTAATTCATCACTAGGGAACACACATTCATTACTGCTCACAAGCTTTAAGCCAATGTTGTCATGTCTGAGCAAGGTTTTTTTCAGAGACGAAGGTAAAAATTTTGCATATTTCACACTATTTTTAATTATAATATTTATGTTGAGGATTTAAAAATGTATGTTATATGTTAAATCAATATGTGTAATAAATTTTAGGATGTACACCTTCAAATGATTTATTCCAGTGGAAATAATGGCAGAGTGACAAAGCTGTTCATTTGAAGAAAAAAAAGTTTTAATATTTTGTGAATAATGATAATCTTTATAAGCATAAATATTCAGATTTCAAACCAGTAAATTAATGGTTTGTTTTACGAGTTAATTCTGATGTGCTAAAATATGCATTAAACATGGCGGATGTCTAGTAGAATGACAAGCTATTTTAGGGAGCTTCCCCCCCCCCACTCCCATATGGCCTGCCAATGACTGAGGCTAGATCAAACAAAGCATAACATTTAACACACACATGTAGCAATGTCAGTGGCGTAGCCGGGGGTGGGGGGGAGCAGAGGGAGCGATTGCTCCTCCAATCAAAATTTTGCCTACATTGGCGCCTATTTTTCAAAATGACTTTGATATTTAAAAAAAATTAAAAAAGTATGTATTGACTTTTTCATTTTCTAACTTCATTGACTAAAATGTTGAATAAGGAAAAAAAATCTACATTTCTATTTGCGTCTCTTGCAGTTTCACAGTGATTGGGTTTGTACCAATCCTTAAGAGAAGAAGGAAAAAAAAGAAAGTGGAGGTTTTCATTATACCATTTTTGACAGATCAGCCATGTTCAGATCAGCCTCTGTCCCCCACCTTTATTAAAGGGTGGGGGATCTTGCCCGCATCTAGATGTAACTTTTTTCTCTTGCTATTGGTCGTTCTCGGTAGAGCTCCTAGAAATACCTATCGTAGGTATGAGGATATGGCGTTCACGAAATTCAAATTCTCATTCTGTTCTGAAGGGCCACCGAGAGCATTGACTAAGGCACCTTTTGAAGAAATTAGGCACGGGAACCTATTGTGGACAGACCACTGAACCTATGAAGTGATGGCTAGGATTCAAGCTCCACGAAGTATCGCCTTTTCTTTGGGCGCCTTAGGTTGAGTTTGAGCTCCTAGAAATACCACTTTGTGTATGGGGGGACTTAACTAGATTCATAGTGCCTAGAAATGCCACGTTATCTGCAGGTGTCTTGGCAAGAGCTACTAGCTTGTGTATAGGACAGTGTCAAATACTAAGAAAAGGTGGAAAACAGCTATGGGTTTTTGAGCTCTAAAATCCCAAGATTTTAGGGCACAAAAGGGGGTTCTGGAAGAGTTTCTTAAAGGTGGGTAAATAAAAACTTATAATCTTTAGTCAATAGCGCTCTGATATGCAGAGAATAGGAGAGGAAATTATAGTCTTCTATATTTGTACGATAATATATTGTACTATATTATACTGTGATAGAGTGCATAGTTTTATGTCAAAATGTGACTTTTTCAGAAACATTGTCTTTTTTCATGGTGTAATTTCTCTTTTCTATGAATCACTGTTTGTTTCATCGTTATGCATATACAGCAGTGTGCCGAATCGGAGAAATTATTCCCTGGATAAAGTTATGGGGCCGGTGTATTTGTTAACTCATGGCATGTATATCCCCCCTCCAATTAATCCAGTGTTTCTTAAACTTTTGGCATTCGTGCCCCCCCCCCCAGACTTCATCATTTATCTGTGACTGCCCAGAATAGCCTGACGCAGGGGGTTTTCGAACGTTTTCTTCCCGAAGTGCCCCTTTCCCCTATTCAATGCTTATCCGCGAGCTCCGTCTACAAAAAATATTTTCGAAAAACCTTTGTCGAGGACACCACGGAGCATCCCAAAGGTTTTTCAAAGAGATTCTTTGTTAAACTGCTATGGGGAGCCGCGGGCAAGCATTGATTTAAGTAACGGGGGACCGCATATGAAAAAAGTTTGAAAACCCCTACGCTAGTCTGGGCCATTCATCACTCATATATTTTCATTCTTCTCTGATTTGTTATAAAACACATCGCATGAATTTATTTCACTAGAAATATACATATACTATGCACAATGCCCTTTTAAGTTTTTCAGCTTCGAGCTGAACTCCCCTTTAAATAGTATCTCCAAAGGAAGCTGGTAGATAATAAAACAAAAAATATTTCAATCAATTCATACACCTGCCATTTTCACTTCGATTCAGAAGATGAGCAGTGGCATTACAAACACGCCTCAGAGATACTTAAATAGATTACGGACACATACGACAATTTCTGGCACGCACTAATTCGTTTGAAGCAGTTACTAACGTTTTTGGATTCAGGCTACCCTCTGCTTGGGCGTCTGCAATTTAGAAGTATGTGATAACCACTGCAATCGTGTGGGCATCATGATAGATTGATTCATCCCGGTTTGAGCCCCACTACTGGTACAGTGGCGGTTGACTGAAGCGAGTCTTTTTTTCTCAATTTCTAGGTACGATTGCTAACCGATCTTTCGTTTGGAAAGCCTTCCCACAGAGAGCAGGCAGGCTTTCACCGTGGTATTTGCATAACACGAAACTTCAGACATCTGTCAGTTTTACTTCTAATATGGAAGATGGCAAACCTCTTGAACTGAAACCATGCAAAACTATGACATCATATATACGTTATGGTCACGCATAATATAAGAACTTTCCGCATGCATTAATTTGTTAGAAATTCGGTAAGAGAAATGTCTTTCTACGATTGAGAAGTAGTGTATATGTGATACATGCTTACGATAAGAGTGTAACATGATAAAAGCGATTAAATGGAAGAGCATGAAGATTTCTCTGTACTTTCATATCTTGGAATAATTTTAGAGAGAAAGAAAATATATATTATTTCCTTTTTTATTTTATTCTCCTATATATATATGCACTGATGAGCCAAAAAAACTGGTATACCTGCCTAATATCGTGTAGGGCTCCCGCGAGCCCGCAGAAGTGCTGCAACACGACTCGGCATGGACTCTACTAATGTCTGAAGTAGTGCTGGAGGTAATTGACACCATTAATCCTGCAGGGCTGTTCATAAATCCGTAGGAGTAAGAGTGGGTGGAGATCTCTTCTGAACAGCACGTTGCAAGGCATCCCAGATATGTTCAATAATGTTCATGTCTGGGGATTTTGGTGGCCAGCGGAAGTGTCTAAAGTCAGAAGAGTGTTCCTGGAGCCACTTTGTAGCAATTCTGGACGTGTGGGGTGTGGCATTGTCCTGCTGAAATTGTCCAAGTCCGTCGGAATGCACAATGGACATGAATGGGTGCAGGTGATCAGACAGGATGCTTATGTACCTGTCACCTGTCATATCTAGACGTATCAGGGGTCCCATATCACGCCCCATACCATCACAGAGCCTCCACCAGCTTGAACAGTCCCCTGTTGACATGTAGGGTCCATGGATTCATGAGGTTGTCTCCATACCCGTACACGTCCATCAGCTCGAAGCAATTGGAACCGAGACTCGTCAGACCAGGCAACGTGTTTCCAGTCCTCAACAGTCCAATGTCGGTGTTGTCGGGCCCAGGTGAGGCGTAAAGCTTTGTGTCGTGCAGTCATCAAGGGTACACGAGTGGGCCTTCGGCTCCGAAAGCCCGTATCGATGATGTTTCGTTGAATGGTTTGCACGCTGACACTTGTTGATGGCCCAGCATTGAAATCTGCAGCAATTTGCAGAAGGGTTGCACGTCTGTCACGTTTAATGATTCTCGTCAGTCGTCGTTGGTCCCATTCTTGCATGATCTTTTTCCGGCCGCAGCGATGTCGTAGATTTAATTTTTTACTGGATTCCCAATATTCACGGTACACTCGTGAAATGGTCGTACGTAAAATCCAAATTTCATCGCTTTCTCGGAGATGCTATGTCCCATCTCTCGTGCGCCGACTATAACACCACGTTCAAACTCACTTAAATCTCGATAACCTGCCATTGTAACAGCAGTAACTGATCTAACAATTATGCCAGACACTTGTTGTGTTACATAGGCTTTGCCGACCGCAGCGTCGTACTCTGATTGGTTCCATATCTCTTTATTTGCATACGCATGCCTGTACCAGTTTTTTTGGCTCTTCAGTTTATATATATATATAATTTTTTATATTTTAATCTAAATTTTCTTTCAAACTACCTGTTAGAGTGACTTCCCAGTAGTTTTTGGTGTTCGAATTTGTATAGGTACACAAAACATAGAAGGATTTAAAAAAAAATTTTAATTAATTAAAAAATTAAAATACATTAATCAATTGAAAGGTAATTAATTCAACTTGAAAAATAACATCCACTAAAAAAAAAATAAATTTGATTTTGTTTAAATTGGGAAATTTAAAGTTCTTTCCCCTAATGCATAATTTTAAGTTTGCGCCTTAAGCACGAACAAAAAAATGGTGCCTTTCCCAATTTCGCTCCCCCATGGACCAAAACTTGGCTACGCCACTGAGCAATGTATTATACAGTGGAACTTTGGTTAACAAGCTTAATTCATTCTGTGAATGCTCATTATCGGAATCGCTCATTATTCGAATCAAACTTCCCCCATAGGAAATAATGTGAACTCGGATGATTTGTTCCACAATTATTCATTTGCATAAAAATGACTCATAAAAAAGGTATTTAATAAACAACACAATGCAATAATAATACAATAAAATAATCTTATAATGAAATAACACAATAACATCATAATATAAACATACAATGGGATAATGTTTACAAATTTACTTACTCTAAACAGCAAGCAAAAGGAGGACAATTGTTTAGGATGATTTATGGACTCTCTCTGTTGTTTGCAAACTTATTCTTTGAAAAAGAACCTATTTAAGGACACTTGCTTTTGTCTCTTTTTTTAGGATTCCCCGGAAATGGGAAATGGTATTGTTCTTAGTCAGATTCATTGCTCGTATTACCACATCTTTATTTGGGTAGTCCTTCTCTACAAAACTTCTCAGATCCCCCCCCCCCACACACACACACTTCCTAAATATCTCTAATCTTATTTGAAAATTGAAGGACTCCTCCTCATTTATCTCTTCCTCAGATGAGATACCGTACATAGGCTTTTGCTATTGCGCACAATGGAGATCCATCAATTCGTCTGTGTTTAACTCCTGGCCATGTTCTTCCAGTAATTGTAATTGTTGGAACATCCTTCTCATTCACCTCCAGTCCCAAAGAATTTGGGGAACAAATGCAAGCTGGTCTCTGTTAAAAAGTCTCGCCGCAGAGAGCAACATTCCTACAATGTTACGATTATTCATTCATTACACTTCACTCACTATGAGTTGAGAAAAAACTCATAGTTTAAAAAAACTGATTGCAGATGGCAGCATTACACATAACAAGTATTACACAGAAACAAATGTCACGGAAGGTTCACCATACATATGCACACATTCCACCATGTACCAATTCATTAGAAGTTCTACAGAGAAATGTGGACAAGGCGCATGTCTGGTTTAGTAGTAGCAGTAGTTCCAAGGACATAATATCTTCGACAACTGGTGGCTCTTGTTCATGAACTAGCCCCTCATTGCGTTATTGAACGCAATCTGCTTAAAGTTTTCTCCAAGCAGAATTCAGGGTTCTCTTGGTGACCCCATCCCCGGCTATATTGATGATTTTAAGGCAGTGCACGATGTTGAAATGTTTTTCCGAAACTCTCGGAGGGTAAGGTTTTTCCCCTCAGTCACCTTGACGCATCACTGAAATAGTTCTTTGGTGTAAAGCTTTTTTAAGTTGAAAATCATATATTGGTTCATAGGTTGGAGTAATGGAGTGGTGTTGGGATGAAGGAACTTGATCCCAATGAACTGGAATTCCTCCAGTAAGTCATCCTTAAGGCTTGGAGGATGCGCAAGAGCATTATCCATAACCAGCATGACTTTGAGTAGCAGATTCTTTTCTGAAATATATTTTTTTACTGAAAAAACGAAGAATTCATTGATCCACTCAATAAACAAGATGAGTGACCCAAGCCTTGCTATTTGATCTCCACATAAAGTTTAACTGGTTCTTTTGCACAGCGCATTTCTTGAAAGCTCAAGGATTCTCAGAATAGCACATGAGTAGAGGTTTCACTTTAAAATCCCTGCTTGTACAGAACAAGAGGGTAAGACTGTCTCTCATGGGCTTGTGACCTGGTATTGCATCCTTTTCTGCTGTAATGTAGGTCCTCTTCGGCATCTTTTTCCACAAAAGCCCTGTCTCATACCACACAGTTGAAATTTGCTGCAGCAGATAACACTCGGAAACCATGAGCTTCTTGAACACTTCAGCTGCCTTAGCGTTCGCACTAGCTGCATCTCCACACCTCAAATTACTATATGGATGTCACTTCTCTTCCTTATGTTTTTAAACCATCCCCTGCTCGCCTGAAAGCCTTTGTTTTCTGTTGACACACCTGGTAGTTTGCTCACGAGATCTGTGTACAAACTCTTTGCTTTCTTACAGATAATGTTCTCAGTCACAGTATCACCAGCTAGTTGCTTTTCATTGATCCACATGAGCAGCAACTTTTCTACTTCCTCCAGCACATGTGGCCGTTGCTTTGATACTCTCAAAACTCTTTTTACTGTATTTAGCTCTTATTTCTTCTTTAATATTGTGCAAATCATGGATGTAGACTTCCAGAGTTTTCCTTCTTAAGTTCCAATTATCTTTCTATGGCTTTTTGTCTCAACCTTCTTCGTCATCGAGGATATTGTTGGAGCACGGGTACTTAAACAGCAGAGTCACTACACTTGGATGCAGAATAAAAAAACCCTTTGAGTACACATACACATGATTACGATGTTACTTTTAGTTTCGTGTCATAAACATTCAAGCGTGCATGTGTTCATTTTTTGAGTGAGGCACGATGATGGGAGACAACTTACGGGATAATATTACCCACAATTCCACAGTACGTGTGTGGGTGAAAGCAAAAAACCATCAGCCTCATTTGTGATATCCTGAAACTCAATAAACAAAGTGAAAAATTTTTGCTCGTAATATGAATCATCACTTGTTAAGCGAGTAAAAACTTTGCTCATTATGCGAATTGCTCGTTAACTGAATCTCCACTGTATTTAATATTTATACACAGATTATGGTAAAATTAATTTTCATTCTTAAACAATAATTGGTTAGAAATGAAACAAAATAGAATGTCATCTAAATTAAATAACATATATAAAGTGCCGAAAACAAATAAAACGTTATTTCAAAAGAGTTATAGATACACCGCTCCAAAAATAATGAATCTATACCATACAATCAATCATACAAATAATGACATAAGATCTAATAACAATATATTCACGTTTTCTATGAATACCAGTCTAGAATCTATATTACGAAAATAATACAACTACATGATACAATCCATCTGTATGTAAAATTTCTTTGTTACATAAATACAAAAATTTAAAAAAAATATGCTTTATATTGAATAATTATAAACCGACCTAAACCATAATAGGCTGTTGCTAAGAAAAATAATCCACGGAGAAACCCTTGTAGACCTACTGGAAGGACAGGTATGTTCCTTGAGGTCAAAAGTGTATGCTGAATGTGTTTATGTATATGCTTGTATATATGTTTGTATGTTATAATAATAAAAAAAAAAAATTGAAAAATTTGGTGATTATGCATAACCATTTTGGTAATTTTAATGGATCTTGTTCAAATCACAAGATTTTTATCACATTTATCATGATTATGCATAATCCTCAGGTCTAATGTCATATTGGCAAATATGATAAATCATCAATGAATTACTTGAATTTATGAAAAATTATCTATTCAATCAGTAATTTTCATTCTATTTGTACAGAAAGTATGTATTTGTTGAAAAGAGAAGGTAGGCTTTCACAGCCGGAGTTTAAAATCAAGAAATTCATATCTTTCAGGCTGTTATGCCGTGTTCCAAACTGTTTTGTAGCAGTTTCGTCCACTACTGCCATGGACATCTTCAGTGCTGTTTTTGGTGAGCGAGGAGAAGAAACGACCTCCTTGGATGACTGTTGTCCACTGAAGCTTTCACTGGAGACTCAGAAGGATCAATTTCGTCATTGTGACATCGAGCAAGTGACGTGTTGATATTGATTGTATGTGGCATTTCCACAATCTACAAACCCACTCGAACAATAGGTCAGAGATGCCATTGACGCGCTATAACGCGGCAAATGCCCAGAATTTTGGAAAAGGACGCACAAAAATTTTGTTCGCACGTCCTCCGGGACACATTCTTTCCTAGTTCTAAGAAAAAAACCTCCCAACTTTTTTCCCCTTTCTTTTTACCGTGTATCATGATCGCGCGACCTTGACAAACTGGTTTTACTACTTTGTACACTGTACTGTATTGGTATACATGCGGGTTGTTGAATAAGATGAGGGATATCTGGTTGATTCTCACTCAATGAGGAGCCGCGTACAGAAGTTTCAAATTTTGGATTTTTTATTACCCTGCAGATTTTCTCCTTCCGGTTACATACCGGAAATTACGATACTTTCTCGGTAATCGGCCGGCATTCAGAGACCGTGTCTATACGCCATAAATTCATCTTGTTCCTACAATATTGCGAATGCGCGTTTTTTTTTTTTAAATCATAAAGGATTGGAACGCCCGTTCAAATTGTAAAACTTTCCCGATATCGTGGAAAAAAACCGAATCTGTAAAAGCTCGATCTTGAATATCAACAGTTTTGTCATCTAGCTGCTATGCGGTAGTCACCGTTTTGCATCGCTAAAATCACAGGTGTGTAAGAAGAATCGACTTTTGGAGGGGCACAAGAAACAAATTCTTCACAGATAGTATAAAAAATTTTTTTATTTCAATAATTTAATTCTCTACAAAAACATTTTCAATTTTTGATCTCCGGGTAGGGAGGGGGGAAGGGAAGAGGCCCCTTATAACCTCCCCAAAATTTTGCTTTTGGTGAAAATCCGTGTTTGGAACTTGTGATTGGCCAATAGTAGTTGGCTAAAAATGTGATTTTCTAAAGATTTCAAATTTTGAGTTGGCTATTCCTTTGAAAAAAAACTTCTGGTTGCCATGGCGATCACACAGACCTACAACACAAATATGCATACATTAAACTTCATTACCAGTTTGGAGGATAGATGTAAGGCAGCAACTGGGAGGCACAGACGGGCCTAGTGTCCTGGGTTCTGGACTAGAGTGGGCACCAAATTCACCCTTTATTACTGCTTCTACATTACATGGGTGTGCCAAAATGTGTACTTGCTCCGTTTGAGGAAGTATCCAGTTGCAGCGCTAGATAGATGGCACCAAATGGCGACAGATCAGAGCAGTGGACCATCAGGGACAAAATAAATTCATTTTACCAGGAAAACTAAAGTATGAATAGGGAATCAGAAGATAAGTGTCTGAGAGAGAATAGAGAGAAAAAAAATTGATTTTGCTTTAAATTTAATCAGAAGATATTGAAAGTGATACAATTTTTTTTTAAAGAAATGTAAAATCAATCAGAAGGGATTATTCTTCATACTTATTGTTAGGACCACTAAAATAAGTTGTACTAAGTGAAAAAACATACTAAACGGGAGAAACGTTATAAGCGGGATCAACTGTATATTTGTTTTAGATTTATTACATGTGCAGAATTCCATGTTAAATTCTCAGTGCTAATGAGCTTCTTTGAAAGTTTTTCCTATTAGCAGATAATGAAAGTAAATGAACCTTTAGATAGAACATGTTTTTAGAAATGAATTATACTTGATTAACAGATACCTTCTTCTCTTACCCAGAACATGACCTGCCGCTCAGTCTCAATGAAGAAATATAAGCAGGTGATCAAAGACCTGGGGCATACTGGAAGAAAACCCATAAAGATACCAGTGAATTATGGGGGACATAATTTTTTTCAAGATAAATTATTTTTGAGAGGGACCCACACACACACTTTCACTCATTCAAATTTACCTGGGACCCAGATTATTTGAAAAATCTGGGTCCCAGGTCAATTAAACTCCAGTGGCATCTCTGATAGGTACTCTTCTTTGATCGGCTAAAGACCCTTGAGACCCCTTCTCATCGGTAGGAGTTTATAGGATTCCCTGTTCATGTGGATCTGTCTACATTGGCACCACTTTGCGCTCAATGAAAACTCGCCTCACTGAACATCAATGCAACTGTCCCCAGGGGCAAACTGAAAAATCTGCTTTCGCTGAACATGCCTTCCTTAAGGGTCATGACATCCACTTCCAAGACACCCCCATTCTCTCTTCAGAAAACCCACTTCTACTCCCGACTAAACCGCGAAGCTACTGAGATCGTTAAGCACAGAGATCATTTCAACAGGAAGGAAGAAGAGCTGCATTTGAGCAAGATATGTACCTGACAATCCAAAATACCAAGATTTGGACAGTTAGAAAATCAAATCTTCCGAATTCGGACCCCCTCATTCAAATTTGAGACGATTCTGATCCCCACCCACCCAATCAGAAGTCGCCATGTCCCACTAACACGTCACTTGCTCGATGTCACAATGACAAAGTTGATCCTTCCGAATCTCCAGTGAAAGTGTCAGTGGACAACAGTCATCCATGGAGGTCGTTTCGTCTTCTTGCTCACCAAAACCCGCACCGAAGCTGTACAACGCAGTAGTGAATGAAACTACTGCCACAAAACAGTTTGGAACACGACATAACAGCTTGAAAGGTATGAAATTTATTTATGTACTTGGTTTATTTGTATATTATGTGAGAGAAGAAAATCTTTCAACACTTGTTTTAATTCAATTTTTTGGAAAAATATGTGTCATAGATGTACTACAAACTAATAAATTAGTTAAATGAAGAGAACAGAAGTAATATATATTTTTTAAACATTTACTAAATATGCCGACCTACATTGGGATTTATGGATGATCGCTGGTGAAAGGGATAAAAACATTTATATTCATCTAATTTACCGAGGTGATTGGTGATTATGCATAATCACTAATTTACCAATTTCTCCATAACATTTATGGGTAAAATATGGTTTGGAGTGAAATGTTACAAAAACATTCGACATTCTAGGGATAAAAAATAGTTGAACTTTATCAATGTGAATGGATACAGCCCCTATACAAGTCATATCTACTTCAGGAAGGTAATAAAAGAAGTGGTAGAAAAAAAAGAAATTTAAGAAGGGGCTTGATTGTGTGGAAATTTCCTCCAAACTCCCCCATGTGCGGAAATGCAATGTGGATCTGTCACCAAACCCCAGTATCCACTTATGCCAAGAGGGGGGACTTAGTGGCTTGAGCCCTTAGGGTCCAGTTCCTATGGAGTGTTGTTTCTAAATAAACTTTAAATTTAACTCTAGATAACTAAACTTAAATCAGTGTTACTCAGTAACTAATCACTGACGATAGTCTGTTAGATGAATTCTTAGTTATCTAGGGCTAAAGTTTTTAAAAAATTTTAAATAATTAAATTTGAGGTTTTTCAGTTGTGCTACAATTATGTTGTCAGAGGGCCCCCCCCCCCCAAAGAAAGAGAGGAGGAGTAGAAAAAAAAATTTAAGAAGGGGCTTTTGATTGTGTGGAAATGTCCCTAAATTCGCCCATGTGCAGAAATGCAATGTGCGGATCTGTCACCAAACCCTCTTATCATCATTGGAAAAGAATATAACCTCTTTTTTACTGCCCACAACGAAGGGAAACACTCTTTTTCTTATTAGCAGAAAAATAGGGTGGTGGAGGGAGATGACTTTCTCTCTCTCAATTCTTTATTTTTACTATCACAACTGGACAATAAAAGAGAAAGCAAACTGCCCAGTATCTTCTGGAGGGTTGAAAAAGAAAAAAAAGGCTAGTGTGAGCATATTCTTATCTTCACGGAAATCAGTATACAGTATTCACTGTCAGGGTTCATACAAAATTTTCAAAATGAAAAGTAAGGAGTTTTTAAGAAGTTTCAAGCAGTTTTTAAGGAGTCATGGCAAACTTCATAACTTACAAGTTTTACAGCAAAAAAAAGGGCGGGGCACATATGCAAATTTATTTTTAATTTGCAAACAAACTTTCCCTCTTCTCAAAAATATAGATGTAGAAGTGGTTCAAAAATTACAAGTTTTGATTTGTTACCCAGCATCATAAGAATTCATAAAATAATCAATCCACATACATGCTTTCTGTCATCACCAAAGTGTTCTAAAACCTTCAAGTATTAGTCAAAAATATAACTCATAATAGCATCACATAAATTCTAAAAGTGATATTCTCATTCCCCCTCCAATTATTCAAAATAAAAACCACAGCCAACAAAGATTTTTCTTACAAAATTATTTATATTTGCAGCAACTCTAGGCGCACGCACACACACACTGCCAGCACAACCTAGATAGTAAATTACCCATAGATGGTAATAGACCTGAGTTTTGCTTGGTTTAAAAGAAAGAAAGCCCCCGGAAATCACTCTCAAACAATCTGGGAATGTGCCGCGGGCCGCTCAATTGAAGTAAGAATTTGCCACGAGCCACTTAATTCATCTGTAAGTGTACTGGCGCCACTTGAGGCAGGCCACATTTAAGCCATGTGTTAAGCACATGTATGCTTTAAAATAAGGGGCTGTTCAAGTATTACGTCAGCAAATTTTCAGCAATTTTTGACTCACCCCTCTTGTCAGAAAAAGTCAGCAAAACTCTCACCCTCCCCCTGTCAGCGCTTTGCCCCCTTCCTCCTAACGCTTATTGGTGGAATCTGAATCGGGGGCTTCTCCCCAGATGATCAAAAATTTATTTTTTTAATCCACAAAATATTTTTTAAAAGAATTGTAAAAATATTTTTTACAATTTCGAAACAAAATATCTTTATATGTGATTATAATCAATTTTTGTTAATTTCAATGCTATTTGAAGGCTAAGAACCCAAAATTGCTCAAGAAATTCATTGCGACCCTACCTCTCTAAGCCCTTGGTAACCCTTGACCCGCGGTAAACATTCGGCCTGTGCGGACCAAATGTGGCCCTGGCGTTATGATGTGGCCTGTCCCTAAATCTATTTTTGTAACAATGAACCAAGTGACACATTTACAGATTGCTTAAGTGACTCGTGGCACAATTCCACACCATTTAAGCGATCTGTGGCACATTAAGCGATCCCTTGAGTGACTTGTGACAGAGTTTTAGAGCATTGGTCCTGCCACCAGTGCGGTTCTACATCACTCAAGTTATCAGCGGCACATTCCCAGATTACTTGAGTGATCTGTGGCATAATCACGGATCACTTATATGACGCGCGGCACAGCTCCAGAGCATTTGGATCCGCTAAGTATTTGAAGATCACTAGAGTGGCTCTGTAGGGGACTCAATAGGGAGAATGTTAGTTCAGGTGCCCACAAACTAGTGAAAAGTTGTACTCGTTTTTCGCGCACCGAGTAAGACGCCATTAAGAATATTTCATATTTTTTATATAGGGTGGCTAATGACGTAAGAATCATCCACCACCCTCCCCCCCCCCACGTCATCAAGTCAGCAAATCGAAAATCCCTCATCCATGCTGACGTAATATTTGAATAACCCCTAACATAAAGATACCCGAAAGTAATTTTCTGAAGGTTAAAAAAAGTGGGTTTAGCTATAGCGGATGATCGGCTCGTCCTCCCCCCCTCCTGTAAAACCAGACGTGGCTCGGGCTGTCACTTTTAAAAGCCGGGTTTTACTAGCAGGTTTTCTATGCCGCACGCAACGTGAATCACCCAGCGCGACACGCTGTCTATTCCTCAATATGAAAAGCAGTACGACTGTTTTCCTACAGAGCGCAATACGGCTCACGACAGCGTTTTACATCGGGCGTGATTGGCAGACTGCTTCTGGGGAGTTAAGCGTCGTGTGCCATGCGTTTCAGCGATCTTCCCTTCATTTTCGTGTTGTGTTTCTTCCCTTTAAACCGGAGCATGCAGCCGATAGAGTAGATGACGTCAGGGTCATATACTATATAGCTGTCCTGAGCCGATGCACCACGCTTGGAAAACGCAAATGCCGAACCTCATTATGTAACTCATTTATGCCGATACGAAATGATCCAGTTAGGTTCATGTGGCGCAAAAAGCCTACTCCTAGGAAAACCTGGCTTCAGGGATGAACGCTCGTTATGGGATCCCAGGAGAGATAAACCCATCGTGTCTCATAGAATCTCTTGTGTGTGGATAGAGCCTGTTCTTTTTTTTTGCCTTTTTATTTACGGCAACCAATCTGCGAAACAGATTCGCTTGCCCCACTGGACTTCAGTTTTTAGCACTTTAAGGCGTGGCGGCGAAAAGATACGCTTGTCGTCGTCCCTTACTCCAGTGGAACTGAAATTTTTTTCCTTTCTTCTTTTTCAGTAGCTAGTTGTAATGTGAATAAAACATAAAACACGTCAAAAAACTGCGGAAAGCAGTGACATTTTGCAGTTTCTCGGAATTTTCATAGTGAGATATTGGCTGTAAGCAAATGGGAAGGAGGGATAAAATAGGAATAGTAGGAGAGAATTGTGGTTAAAAAAAAAGGCGATTGCG
This sequence comes from Pholcus phalangioides, assembly GCF_987345545.1. Lineage (NCBI taxonomy): Eukaryota > Metazoa > Arthropoda > Arachnida > Araneae > Pholcidae > Pholcus > Pholcus phalangioides. The sequence continues at coordinate 31,677,474 of NW_028301604.1, forward strand.
GTGAAAGTAGGAAAAATAGGAAAGCTGCGAGGTCTGCACTCAGTATACTGCGTAATATAGGAGGTTCGAGACATCGTTTCGCCGCATAAGTAAAAACTGAAAAAAACTTTCTCAACACTGGGCATGGGGGAATTTTCGGCTACTGGTTCAGCGGAGTGATGTCGTTCTACGGACCATCGATTTCCAACACTGACCAATTTGCGACATAGGCAGGAAAACACGTCAAAACTAGTGATTCCGTAAAAAATCACATTTTTAGAAGCAAAAGCGTATAATCGTATTAATTTACTAAATACGACAAAATCGTAACGGTTAGCAGGTATGCACAACCATTGGATGTTCCAATCCCATCCCCTGCTTTCACATTTCCTATTACAAAGGGGGAGAGCGTATTTTTTTATCTTTTCTTCCTCTTTATATTCGGGGGAAGCTTCCTCTTATTTTTCTAGGCAATGCTACTCATCACCATGGGGAATGCCTATTCTAAGAAAGATCATCCCTTCAGAGAAAAAAAAAAGACTTTTTCAGGCGTGGCTGCAAAAAGTAAGGAGTTATAAGGGCCCTTCCAGAGGGAAATGAAAAGTTAGGAGTTTTTAAGGAGTTTGTAAGGATGTGCGAACCCTGACTGTATGTGCACTGATCATCAATTCAGACCTTGAATTTTTTTTTCATCACTGTCCTTTTTTCATCTGTATTTTGCACAGTAATTTGTTATTAAAAACCTTAAGGATTATTTTCTATTTATGTATATCTAATTTTTCGAACTCGTTTTGGCACCCCTATGTTTTGGCGCCCAGTACAATTACACAGATGGCACTGCCCTAAGACTACTACTATGTAGGCTTACATGAATGAATGAACGCCAGGGTCTCTGCCACCGGACTTTCCCGTTGCAGAGATCTCTTCCAGCCCAGCTTCGTGGCAGAGTCTGGAACAAAGTAAGTGTGTGTGTACACCTAACAGTCTGAGTATGTAGCTAGTGTTGTGTATGATATTTCAGTGCTGTCATCTATACTTCAAATTGTGAGTGAAGTGTAATGATTGAATATTTGTAACGTTGCTCTCTGTGGCGAGACTTTTTAAAGGGGAGATCGGCTCGCATTCGCGCCTTGAAGTTGGGAACCACAGAAAACCAACTTCAGCCGACCACCACTGTGGGGTTCGAACCCGGATCCTCGCATCGCGAGTCCGTCACTATAACCACTCGACCACCCCAGCGGCTATGTAGGCTTACAGCAATAAAGGCCTTTTTCTTTATTTGCTACGAAAAATTTGTTCCCAGTTCGTGAAGTGACTTCAATCTTATCATAGTTGCTAAGGAAAGTAGCCCCCTCTTTTATCAAAGCGAGGTCTGACATTAAATTTTTTCTCAGCTTCAAGTAATAGATTACGTCTTTCAATTCGATTTCCTGCTTCCTTATTTTTAACACATTTAGAAATTGGAAATTTATCAGTCATTCTTTTCTATCTTGACTTTCAAAGCAGTAATATCAATGTCGTTAAAGCTTTGCTTAAGTCAACTTTCTTCGACCAAAATTTCTTTTAGAACATTATCAAATTTGAAGGACTTGTCATCCTATTGATATATAAATTGTACAATACCTTTATAATCTTCCGGCAGGTAACATTAACTGAAATGTCTGATACAGGTGTTCCAAATGATGACTAGCATCTTAGAGACAAGATACGATCTTCTTGAGTCTTGCCGCGAACAGACCGATTTACTCTCCCTCTTGATATCGGCAGTTGAAGAACTGATCCAGCAACCTGATGATGCCAGCTCAGGTATTGAAGTCAGAAATGCTACTCCTGCTTCTTTCAGGCAATAAAATCATCTGCAGTGTCTGAGATAAAAGCTCTTTATTCCTTCTCAATAGCGAAGTAGATCATAGAATAAACTTGACCTTTCCGCAGGTTATAGTTTCTCTCTCTCTGACGTCATCTCTCCATATATATATATATGTAAAGTAATTACCTCTACGCAGCTTCTCTATAGATTCCATATTACAGCCTTCCTGTCAATGCAACCCTCGGGAAAATGCTAAGATAAATACTAAGAGTTTTGATAAATTATTTAAAAGATGACTACTAAACGGCCCAATGCCAATCTTATTCAGTCATTAAATTTAAAATAAAAAATTATGAGTTGAGTCAGACCATGGGGTTAAAAATTCGGCATCAAAGCAGGTTTTATTCATTGCAAGCATGACTTTAAAACACAAAGTACAAACAATAAACATCAGTCAGTCTATGAATATATGCAGTCAGTAATTCCCCCACCTGACACTGTGATCAATACAACCAGTAAAAACAGGCTCACTCAGCACCGCCATATACTAAAGTAAAGATAATGACATCAGCATCAGAGGGAATGAAGGAAAAAAGAGAAATAAACTGTTATCGCTTGACCAACATCATCATTATCTCATGAGATATCATGATCATAGTAGTTCAACACGAGCAGATAAACATAAGATGTGTGATCACTGGGGAAAAAAAATCAGCATTTCTGCGTAACATGTAGGATTCGTAACCCAGAGGTTAAGGGTACGATTCTGGCTTGTCACATCTGTTACAATTTTTTTTATTTCGTATTAAAAAATTTTATGATCTCCAATTTATTTTTCTTGGCTGTTACTTCGTATTCAGATTATCCCCCAACCACGAACATGGCAAGACATAGGACACCACCGCAGGAAGCGGCCACAGTTCTCACTATAGTGATTATCTTCAATATTGGTTCACACAAATAAATCTCATAGATATAATATAACTACTTAATCTTAACTGTAATCTTACAATACGTCATAGTCTGTTTATTTCTTCGTGTCCCTGTCGGCAGAATCTTGAAGTTGGGGGGGGGGGGGAGTTTGTGTCTGACAAAGTTTATTATGTTTCTCTACCCCAGTGACTTCTCATTTCCTGGCCTGGCCACACGAGAGTATATCTTGCATGCGAACTCAAGTTTTATGATGTCATGTGGCTGCACTGCCATAACGCAGAATACATCCACACTTTTTCATTTTCTTCACTCCTGTTTTACACTTGCATCACTGTGTAATTGACTGTTTACAGGAAACATACAATAATGAATACCATTTCAATTGAAAGAAAAACAGTTCTTGCATGCATAGGAAAGACTGAGAGATCACTTTCATGATTACTTTTGCTCCCCTCAGGAATTTCTGCCTTGACAAATAAATTCTATCAACAATGACAACATACAGCAGTGCCATTTGATATTTGTTTATTAAAATATTATTTTGGTGCTTAAGCCTCTGCACCCCCCCCCCCCCCTGTGGTATTTACAAAGGGTTCAATTATGATTCTATATGATGCCAAACTCATTAGAATTCTATGGGGCGAATAGTGTCAACTTCAGGGGCGGGGGAATTTGAAAAAAATAAGGGATCAACACGATCAATTTTATTTAATATTAAATTTAAAATTTCTAAATTCAATTTTAAATAATTAAAATAAAAATTTGAGGTGAATCTAGTCATGTCAAACCTATAAGTTGCACTTCTATCACTCAAAATTCTCCGGGAGCTTGACTAGTTGAGGAGGCAGGTGTCCTTCGATAGTGAAACAGGAATATATCAAGCCTTTCCTGGAAAGGGGCACTCATAATTTTCCTCAACACATCCTTCATAGAGCGTACCTCTCTTTCAGCCAACCGAATTGACTGTGGGCGATACCGCGCAGCTTGGCATGGATGACCCCATTCCTACAAAGGAAATCTGAGAACTCCCAGCTAGTGAATGAAGATATGTTATCACTGATGATTTTCCTGAGAAGTCTGAATCTTGCAAAGATGGATCGCAATGCAGTGACTGTGGCAGCTGAATAGCTTCCAACAACTTTGTGGCAGCATCCACTATTAACAAAACGATGCGGTTATCAAATGGGCCTGCATGGTTGATATGAATTCTGCTCCAAGGCTCTGTTATGGAAGGCCATGGTTCCAAGTTACATGGAGCAACGGAAGCTTCGACTCGACAATCAATGCACGAACATACCAAGTCTTCAAGGTCCTTATTGATGTTAAGCCACCAAACAGACTGTCTAGCCAATGCTTTTAGAGCACCCATTCACTGGTGACCCCTATGAAGCTCCGACAACATATTACCTGTACTTTGGAGGCACGTATATTCTGTTTGCGCATAGAATACCGTTTTCCACCAACAAGTCAGTTCAGCAGAGTCAGGACAAATTTCAGCCATTACATGCCTGGGCCAGCCTTGTGCTATGTATCTCTTCACTCTAGCTCCTTCTGGAAATGAAATCGAGTCACTGCACCATCATTCATAGATTCCAGCAATAATACTACATCACCAAGCTTTGGAAAATCAGGCACAGTTGTTGGCACAGGTAGCCTACTGAAAGCATTAGCATGAGATCAACCTTTCCGATGCACAATGTTATATGAGTACGCTGATAGTACAAGTGCCCATTGCTAAATACAAGAAGCAGCCATTGGAACCACCGGTTTAGTCTCTGAAAAAAGGCTCACTAGGGGGGCTGATGATCGGTTACCAAAGTGAATGTTCTTTCAAGCAGATATTTCGATACAATGCAACCCCGAAGACCAATGAAATGGCTTTTTTTTTTTAATCTGGCTGTAGTTCCTTTCTCTGATTTCGTCAGGAATCAAGATGCAAAATCAATAAGATGATCACCCACAGCTGAGGGATGGGACAACACAGCTCCTACGCCATACGAACTAGAGTCACACTCGAGATGCACACTTCCTTACTTTCATTGAAGTGGACCAACAAAGACAACGTAGTCAATCTTTTCTTTGCTTCCTGGAAGGATTTCTTCTCCTGCTCTGTCCATTTCCAGCATGAGTTCTTATTCAACAACTTGTACAATGGTGCTAGCATAGAAGATATATTTGGAAGAAATTTGGCATAATAGGTCAGCAAACATATAAAAGATCTCAGTTCATCTGCATTATTTGGCCCATGAGCCTTTTCAATGGCTTCCAGCTTCGTTTGAACCGGGTGCAGTCCTGAATCAATTCTATGCCCCAGATATTCTACTGACATCTGCATGAACGAGCACTTTGAGGGATGCAGCTTGATGCCAGCTTCCTGCAAAGTACACAACACTTAGCTCAAATTCCTTAAATGATCCGAAGCAGAGCTGCCTGTTATTAGCAGTCTAGGTAGCACAACATATTTTTATGCCCTCACAAGAGCTTGTTCATCTCTCTGAAATATTGATGGAGCTGACGATATCCCAAAAGACGGTCTTGTGTATCTAAACAATCCTCTGTGAGTGTTAATTACTAGTAGGTCCCTGGAAGCTTCTTCCAGTTCCACTTGACAGTACGTATCCGATAAGTCAACCTTTGAAAATGTCACTTCCCCCAGAAAGACGAGTGAACAAGTCCCCGACCTTCAGTAATGGATACCTCTCAAGGTCTGTAGCACCATTGGCAGTGAGCTTGAAGTCACCACACAGGCAAATCCTACCATTTGCGTTCAAGACTGGTACTACAGGGGTCGCCTATTCTGATGATACGATACTCGTTCTAAAACACCTAAATCCAAACGTCTATATTTATTTCTTCTTCTACCTTCTTGTACGCATAAGGCTTGGGGCAAGCTTTGAAACATTTTGTTGCAACACTCTCTTCTTTTCAGATGTACTTTCACAATTTTAAACTCCCCAGGCTCCCCGAAAACAGTTTGTGATGCTCATCCAAGACAGCTTGCAAGTCTCGTGAGGGAGATTTCACGTCAACCTGGATCGCGTTTGTAGAGCCAGCCGGAGCTATAGTGCACAATACCCTAACTCGCAGATGCAGTTTCGTCCCATCAACATCATGGAACACTGATCCACCGCAAGGATCAGAAGTATTTCACATTTGGATTCGTACTTCACCAAAACATCTATCGCTCCCACTATCTTCAGAATATGCTTAGTAAAAGACCTGAGCTTGATACGAGTGTCTTTCAAAGGTAGAAATCTACATTGGTGCTTCTTGAACAGAATATAAGGCATCACCGCAAATGGTGCTCCTGTGCCCACCTCCATTACCATAGGTAACCCTTGCATCACGACTTGCACAGTACAAGGTGGTGGGGAATCAGACACTGAGTCCAATGTCAACATGTCGAACACAGGAGACAAGTCATCCAGCCGATCGACTTGATTCACTCTGTTCGCACATCGTCCTTGACCTTTAGCTTTGACACTCAGTTTGTTCTTCTTTGACCGAAATACTCTGGCTAAGTGTCCCTCTTCCTGCATGAATGGTACATACTCTTGGCATACTTGCAAGTTGAGGACTTGTATCCACACACATAACAAGAAAACATAACTGTGGCTTGCAGCAGGTGATGATCTCTTGAACGTTTCTATGGCAGCTTCACTTGCCTTTGATTCACAAACAGCACTTCCGCTGGAGACATATTGTCATCACACAGGATAGAGGCATTTTTCGAGGCTGCTTTGATTGATATAGCGATCTGTGACACCCGATCAAAAGAGAGATCTTTTTCCGCCAACAGCCTTTTCTGTGAGAATAGCATCATCGTTTATTAAACACATGAGCCTATCGTGTAGCATTTTCGCTAATGCGGGACCATAATTGCAGAAACTGGCAAGAGCTCGAAGTTCGACTATGAAGGTCGGCAAGGATTCTCCTGACTTCCTACAGCAACAATTGAACTTAAACCACTCTACGATCTTTGACGGAGCCAGTTCAAAATGTTTTCCGAGAATGCACCTATCAGTTCAGCTAGCGTACGATCCATGGATAATGCTGGGGACACCAGACTTCTTAGCAAGCGATATATTGTCGCACCCACCAGCGATAGGAATATCACTCACCTGCGAACTTCATTCCCGAAGAAATACTAACAACCTCTCACCATACTCCGAAAAAGGTTCTTCAACGCAGTCAAATTCTCTTATTACAGTACTAAACAACACCATCCGGAATGTATAAGGAAATCGCTTGAAGAAACTAGGCATACCTCACTAGAGCTTGCTTCTATCTAATTCCTGTCTGCAGAGGCGAAGATGAATCACATCCTCATCGCCACTGAAATCTCTCTCTCTAGACATTTATGCAGGTCAGACTCAAGGAGCATTCTGATTCACACAATAGCACAAATAAGTTTTATTCTATAAACATTAACACAATAGCCATAGAGAAATACTATGACGGACTACAATGGCCTTAGTCCTTCAGATCTTTTATGACAGCATTATTGAAATTGATCACTTGTTTGAATTCTTCCACCTTGTTGGTTACGAAATCCTTGAAATCAGTGTTCTGTTGCATAATCTTCTTCAAGAAATCCGAAATATTCGTGCAATCATTACCGCCAGCAAAAGTATCCTTGGGAGAGGACGTACACGATACACAAGTCCATTTCCTCTGCTTATCCTGTGAGAATTTATGTATAGCCTTACCGCTGAAACTGCCACGTGTGAAATGGAAACTTTGTTGGCACACGCTGCATTTTAGTGAATCGGAAACCTTGACTGAATCCGAGCACGTGTCACACTTCGGCATGATTAAACGATGTAATTAGATGACAGGAGCTTAAAAAACACAAATTAATTCATCAACAATTGTTTGAACCTATTAATAAAAAATTAGTCACCAAACTTTGTGAAAATTACTAAAAATTAAGAAAAATTACGGAGCGACAAGTAAACACAACCTACGCCGTTCGCTGTTGCCACTCACTATTTGTTTAGTTTATTCATTTATGCTTAATTTAATTTGAGTGATTAAGAAAAAAAAAAGCAGTTAAGTAATATGAAAATATGCATTCTTAATGATTTGTTTTAATAAGCGGTCAGTTAATTTTAATCAAACAAATCAGATTTACATTTTTTAAAATTTAAATCTGATTTGTTTTTTAATCATGATTTTTTCATACCATGAATTATGCTGCATCTTCTGAATTTGTAGACAGTTTTTCTCCTTCAAAAAAAAAAAAAAAAAAAACTGAGCTGACAAGAATTCCATGTCTTGACTTGAAACAATACAACCAACCCCTGCTCACTTGAAAATGTTTATCACATTCTAGCATTTCATTAGAGAGTTTAGCTTCCTCCTGAAGCATCGTTCCATAGTCCACTTATCGGAACATCATCAATTCTTTTTTGTACAAACCATGTGTAAACAACTATGTCCAGCTTTTCATTCTCTGCTGATTTCATTGTGCATTTTTTTTAGTCCATCTTCAGTTTCCAAACTGGCTGAAAGGTTCTCTATTTTATTGCAATTTTTTTTTAAATCACTGATGGTTGCCACACATAGTTCTTATTCAGCTACACATTTTCTCACACCCTCACCCGCTTTCAATCTTTTTACAATTTCCCTTTTTTATTTTGATTTAAAACAACACATTTCCATTTCGCCATCATTCTATACTTGAGAAAGAAGAAAAGTATTGATGCTACTAAAGCTAAAGAAAGACTGAAAAATATTTGTTAAAACAGCTACAGATGAAGCCCCCCCCCCCCCCCCGGCAAAACTATGATAAGAACTGTTTTATTGTCATGACGCTCTCGTACCTTTCATTAAGGCACACCCATATGATCAAGATGAATTTGTAGACACAAAAAAAAAAAAAAGACAGCTTAATCTGCTCCTATTCACGTGTTTGTTTGCTTGTCAATTGTTTATAACTACATATACTGTACCCAGATCCACCCCTACTTACATCTATAGCTCACAGATACAGTATGCACAACTGTTGGGGAGTGGATTAGTGTACAGTAGAATGAAGCTATTGAGTTGAGAGATAAGATTCAAGTTCAAAAAAATGCCAACTGTTAAGTATCATTGACGATAGGAAACCAAGATTAAGTTAGGTTGAAAAGGTGTTCGGTTGACACAGTTGTTCGAAAAACTGATGTTCGGATAAACGAGGTTCTAATGTAATTGAAAGTATGTTTCAAAAGTCAATGATTACAAAGATATCCGCAGTGCAAACAATTTAGTAGAGCCTGTATAGAGCCCAACACTGATCAGGGAGGAAGCACATTACAGATTAAAGAGATCACAGAAGAATCCAAAGACTGGCATCTACACAAAGGATGACTGTATATCAATTTAAAAGTTTGTCTGACCTGAGAGCGTGGATGGATACAATTTGCATGCGTATACAAAAAACTTACTAGTTCTGAGTACCAGTTTTTAATAGAGATAATGATATTCAATATACGGGTGATGCATGGGGTAATAAAATCCTCAACGATATTCAAGTGGAAGACGTGAAGGTCCTAAACCTTCTAAAAAAATTTATGTGCAAGCAAAGCACCAGGACCAGATGATATCTATCCCAGGGTCCAGAGAATGTGCTAATGAATTGTTGGGGCCAGTTGCACAGATTTACAGGAGTAGTGTTGCTGAGGGTATTGACCCAAGAGTTTGGAAGCTTGCACATGTTGTTCCGATATTTAAATAGGGTAGTAGAGAGGCTGTGTTCAATTGTCCAATTATCGTCCAGTGAGTTTGACGAGCTTCCTCTCAAAAATTTTGGAAATTATCAAAAGGCAGTTCATGAAATGGATAGACGAGAATATATGTATAATGTATTGTTGGATAATCAGCATGGGCTCAGAAAGGGGAAGTCATGTGTAACTAACCTCCTTTGCTTCTATGATCACATGACTACGGCTTAGGGAAACAATTTAGATGGTTACTTTCATTTCCAGAAAACATTTGTTTGGGTCCAACATAATAAAGTCTTGAGGTGTTTTTACACAAGAGTGGGATTGTGGGCAACTTGCTGAATTGGATAGAATCATGGTTAAGAGATAGGTCACAACAAGTTATGGTGAACAGCATAGGCGTAAACTTATTTAAAATGTTGGGGGGCTCAGGATCAAATAATGGAACCTCGTTTATACGACGCGTCGTATAAATGCAAAAATCGGATAACGAACTTTTTGAAAATTACCCCCTTCCCCTTCTTTTTATACGTTTCCCAAAAAAAAATTGTAAAAAAACTTGTTTTGATTCAAAATCTTATGATTGAGAAGAAATATTATACTATCATAACATTACTGTTGCTGAAGTCTCAAGAAATTTTACGGTATTCATTTCAAGATTTAACAGAAAAAAAAATTTAATTTAAACCTTATGTAAAACATCCTATACTTGTTTGTTTTGCTTCTTATATCTCAGCAAAAAGTAAATGATGCATTGAGTTCTGTTGTTGAAAGATTTTTCTCTTAAGGAAAGAACTAATAGTGTACACGTTTGCTATCAGCAGGGCCAGAACTAGAGGGGGGGGGGGGCAGAGGAGGAAACTTCCCTGGGCGGAAAAATTTAAGGGGGGGGGGCAGTTTCAGGTGGGAACAGAGAACACTGTTACAAAATTATCGAATGTGGGGGTGACAAAATCATGTTTGTCCCGGTCGGCAAAAATACTAGTTACGGCCCTGGCTATCAGCATACCATAGTCGGTTCAATAATTATTTCAGTACCTGTCAAAAGCCATTGAACTAGTCAATCCTCTTAAATTTTATGGCTTTTTCAGTAAAAAATATGCATGAGAAACTACAGTCGATCCCGCTTAGTTTTTCTGCTTGTAACATTTCTTCATTATCTGTTTTTGAAAACCAGGAAACACTGTATTTCAGTGACACGGTTTTACCAATTGAAAAATTATGTGATTCGATTGATAGAAATAATGTTTTCCAAAGACTTGGGAGTTCGAATCGAAATGAAAACGTCGATTAATTGAAGTGTATACAGGCAGGGCCCTGGGTAAAGCAGGAATTAGGAGGCTCTTACGACAAGAGTCCCCAAAAGCAGAATATGCCAAAGTATGTCGCAGAACAATCGGGAAGAATTTTAAGAAAAATGTAGAAAACACTATTATGGGAACTGCAGAACAATTCCAGTAAGTCGAGGGCTCATTGCAGAACAATGCAAAACATTCTGCTTTGGGGCAAGAGTCAAAGATGTTAATTGGTCAGTGAATGTGTGTTGTTTGAATTTCACGGGCTCAAAGTTATGAAGGCTTCATTTGCCCATGCAGAAATTACGCGCTGTATACAGGGATAATGTAAAGGAATGCATAGCAACTTCAGCCAAACGTCAAACAAATGAGTAAGGTCAGAAACGTAATGGAGAGATGATTAGAAAGGGTTACATTACATTTTCCTAAATGCAGTAAATATCCACAAATGATCACCTGTACTCACACACAAATATGCATCAGTGGTCGCCTCTATTCTGCATAAAATTTCTATGGTGAAGCCCCGTAGGCTCCTCTTTTATTCATTTATCAAACTTACTGATTTATTTTATTTTCTTCGAGTGGCGGCGGAGCCCCCAGGAAGTGCACACGGAGCACTGGTTGAGAACCACTGCTTCGTTAAAAAGTTTCCCAAACTTTTTGTTCCATAGCCCTTTCTTTAAAAAAAAATATCTCTCTCTCGTAACTCAAGCCCACCCATGGGATCCTATAATAAACCCATAGCTTCTACCGACCCTCAGGACTATTACACGCTTTGGAAAACACTTTAAAGGCCATTCTTGGTTATTATACAACTGAATTTAATGAAAGGTCACCCAGCGGGAAGTGGGAAATTTACCTTTTATTTTTTGATTATTTTTTTTTGCAATATTTATAAATTTGTTATGATTAGTCCTGTTTGTTGCATTAACATATTTTAACCTCTTTTTAATAATTTTTCAAATTAATATTGCTCATAATATAATAAAAGTTCGTTATAACAACAACTCCCAACCATGAGAAAATTTTTCGTTGTAACGTACTTCTCATTATAAACAAATTTTCACTTTTTAATCTGTAAGGACAAAGTTACTGTAAATAGCTGCTATATCTGCATTGGAACGTCTTTGAGATCATTTCGTTCTAATATTGACAAATGAACAGAGCTCCAGTCATGAAATTGATTTTTGATCTCAAATCAGTTGATTCTCTTAAGAGTATAAGACATTTTCCATAGAATTTCATATCATCAAAGCAGTTTAGATGACCAACTGAACAATTCACACTCACTTCCATGAATACATGGATCTGTCAACTTTTTCCATTGAATTAGAAATTCGACATTTTAAAATAGTTTGATGTTTGGCTGCTCTTCAAGGAACTTCTAACTACAATGGGCCATACCGTATTTTTGCTTGTCATTTCTTTTTCTTTTTTCACATGGGTTCCCCAAGTGTTCCCGCTTTGAAGGCAGCAGATGTCTGGCAACAGATAGGCCCTGCCAGAAATTAATTTGGATTTTTCTTTTTTTTTTAAAGTAAAAAGTAAAATCTCTCAGGAGAAAAATCCGCCCATTTTTGATATTCTTCATGTTTTGTTACTTGGGTGCACGTGTAGTTTGCTTCTTTTTCGAGCAACTTTTTCTTTCTATTGGTGAGAAACTACAGTACTAATAACTAGAAACTCATAAATAAAATACATGTAGAAGTCATTTGCACGAGAATATGTTTTGCAAATGAATATGCACCGAGACAAATAGAAAAGATGCATTTAAAAACACACTTGCGTTTTTTGCGTGGTTATTTGTGTCTAGCATATATTTTCTCAGTTTTAGTTCATATTTTGCCATTTTTTAAATGGAAAATTCGGGCTCTAATTATAACAATAATTTCATGTATTGTTACCAAAGTGAATGGGACAGGGGCGTAGCCAGAAATTTCGTTCGAAAGGGGGACCACTTTCATTTTGGGGAGAGCACCAAAGTGATAGAACAATAGATTTGGTCATCTTTTTTTTCATTTTCTCACATTTCGGGGGGGGAGGGGGAATCAGACCCCCAAGTCTTCCACCTCGCTACGCCCTTGGAATGGGACTGCCCCTAAGCAGGAGCGTACCCAAGAGAACCGATCTATGTTAGATCGGTTTTCTTGGGTACATACCCGGACACAGAATTTCTTCCAGAGAATTTTTGAGTTGATGCCAATTTTACAAAAGCATTTAATTAACAAAAATTTATTTGATTCTTGGGGGCATACACCTTTACCTTTGAGCCCTATTTTAGTTTGATCACTGTCCAAGTAAAAATATACTCTCATTCTCTCTCTCTCTCTCTCTCTCTTTGAAATAGCACACAACTCCGGTCTATCGCCATAGGCAATTTATTACAGATCTAGTCATGCCGTAAATCTGAGTATATCCTCCCAGGATCACCTGGGTTCCCCAGATCTCATGAATCCTGAAATCCCTGGGCGAGGTCATGATAATTATTATATACATATACAAAACAGTATATACATCTTTCTATTTGTATTTGTATATTTGTATTTGTATTTATTTATTCCAGGGTTGGAGAAATCCCAGGTCACCATGGCGACTGGAAAATCTGTATTGGCACCTAAAATTTTATATATGTGATTGCTAAATCAGAATCTAGTGATGGCTCAAAATTTTTAGATTTCATAATCGTCTTCCAACATGGAAAGGAGCAGAGCCTCAACTAGAGAGAGCAGTTGGTTCTGGTGCTACGAACGCTGGACCAGAATGGGAGTCGAATTCACCCTTTAACTGCTTCTTCTACATGCAAGGGGTGCCAAAATTCCAGCCCCAGGTGACAAAGTATCTAGTTACAGCACTGGAAAAAAGTCATCAATTCCCAGAAAGGTTGAAAAAATATTATTTAAGACACTTTTCTCGTGAAAAAACTATGCTTGGCTCCTACGAAATTTGGCTGGTGCCTAAATTTTTTTCTGATTTGTCAAGCCCTGTATTTATTTATATTTTATGATACAGTGTATATTTCCCTCAAAATCAAATTACATTTCACTTATTTAAGATTTATTTTACTCTCATATATTGAGTCATATATCAGGTTTTAAATTAGAAAAATAATAATTTTTTTAGTTGCATACATTTTTTAATAAAAACTCAATTTAAATATTGTTACTGTCCCAAGTACGCAAGCCAAATGGAGTTTAGGTTTTTCTTAAATAAATTTTAAATATGATTGAAATAAATAAAACATGGTAAGTTTTATTAATTTATTGACATGTCTAACAAAAAAAATTATTTTACTACGCTTTATTGATTATAAGTATTAGAGGGCTGCAAAATACTGTATCCAGATTGTTTTTGAAGATTCTGAATAAATTATCATTGAAAAAAATGCTTAAAATGCATGGATTTATCAAAAATGTGTAAATATATTTAATATATTGCTTACTTTTTCTGTCAGGAAACTGTGCGGAATCATGAGGAAATTGAACTTTTCCGTTTTTTCTTGCAATGCAACTTGTTCTTCTACTAACAGAAGGTTATGCTGTACGTGCACAACCGAATTAGGTCCACACAAACCATAAAATACTGTGGAACTGCCTATTCATTTCACTTGTGGGGTTTTTTTTTTTTTCAGGGAAAAACAAGGAGTTTACTTCAAGTGGCTCCAAACAAAGCTATTCTTATTTTGCAGAATCACAAACCCGTCTATAGCAGATTTCTTCATTACCATAATTTCTTTATATTCCAATTAGGATCATTATGTCGGCGTCCCTGTTTCACTGATGGCCATCCATTAAGCACAAAAGCTTTTGAAGCCTTGACTGGCGGTGTCAAGAAGAATGCAGTTTTTGGAATCAGCAGGGGTCCTCATATGGACGGATGCCTCCAGGTGACATATTCCCCACATAAGCGACACGCTATACACTCCCCGTCCTTCTAATTAGGAAATGGTGCTTGTATTCAGAAAACCTGCATCGAAGCGGCCGAAACTGAACCCTATTCAAATGCTCTTTGTCAGCTGCGGAAGGTGCGGCCCCCTTTATCATGAAAAGAAAAAAATACATGGAATAAAAATTTTTCAAATGTTTGGAAGCATTTCGAAAACTGGTTTCGCTTCCCCCTTTCTTTCTCCCAAAAACATTTCCTCACTCCATATGCCCCCCCCCCCAAGGTTGCAATTAACAGGGCTCCAGCCCTGGGGGTCACGGCCATAGCGAGCCTTCTCGGGGCCCCGGTGCATAGTTTTTCATGGGAGACTCCCTTGAAAGGATTATACTCAAAAAGGGGCTGTTCATCCTCTCTGTGCAAAATACGTAATTTTTTTTTTGTTGGGGCTCACCATTTCGCCCAGGTTCCTGGAGCATTATCCCGGTTGCCCCAGCCTAGTTTCGAACCTAGGACGGTTACCATCATTTTTAGTTTTTCATGCTATGAATCCATTATAGTGAACCCATTACATGTGAAAAGTCTGGCTCTACGGGGGCTCGCCAAAGATCCCAGGATAGAAGCCCTTCTCCAGTAAGTGGGAGTCCATGGCCCTGCTTATAGCCCGTTGAGTGCCCCCCCCCCCGGAACATGCCACTATATGCCATGGACGGGCTGTAACTACGAGTGAAAATAATTTTATTGTCGTGGGGGGGGGGGGGAAGCATCGAAATGCCTCCTCGAGATTGACTGAGATGCCGTAAGATATTTAAAATTTGTAACAGTGCTGCGAACGTAAACAGGGTATGTAATACCCCCTCTTTGCGGTCACCAGCGGCACAAAAAGAAATTCGTCCGTAAAAAAGAAGTGACCGTGAAAGGAGGAACCCTATTAAAACCTTGAGAATAATTCTTCATTTTGAAATAAACACAATTTTGAATAACATAAGTAAGAAATACTACATCCTTCTTAGAAAAATTCCCCAATTTAATTTACAATGGAACATAGAAAAAATTACAGTAATTTCTGAAATGTCCGGAAAAAAGTTTTTGTGGAAAAACTGCCACTATTTTTTTATTTTGTTTTACATGTCACAGCTATAAAGGCCAAAACACACTGTACTGACGTGATGTGACTATTCCGAGTCTAACTGTGGAAAACGTATCCATGCAATTTTTTTTTTGGGGGGGGGGGGGGATTCAGCCAGCTCCCAAAAATTAATAGGGGGGGTCTCGATCCCATTGGCCCAATACAAGTTTACGCTTATGACAGGTTCCAAGCACTTCCCTGTGAAAAATTGGGGTCCTCGCCAAAGATCTCAGTCCAAAAGCCCAGTCCAACAAAGACTGGATCATTTTAGTCGTGGAGGAAGGGAAGTTGTGTAATTTTTTCACACTCTCCACTCTCTCTCTTTCTCTAAAAAAATCGATCGAAACGATATTTTTCGTCTCTTCCCCCCCCCCCCCCAATGAATGAACGCCAGAACTTTGCCACTGGACTTACCCCGTTGCCGAGATCTCTTCCAGCTCAGCTTCGTGGCAGAGTCTGGAATATCCCCCCCCCCCCCAGAATTAACAGCCCCACAAGATTTCCGCCTGTGAAAACTGCCTTCTTCCCTAGTTCCGGCCCTGGCTACCTAAGTGTTGAAGTGCTGGAAACAGGGCTGGGGGTCAAGTGTCCAGGGTGCCAGACCAGAGGGGGCGCGAGCAAATTTCACCCTTTAACCTCTCTTCAACATTACTTGAAATACTGTATTTAAAATTTTTAAGAGTAATTTCTAATAAGCTAACGTAAATAGTTTGGGAATCCGATTTGTAAGGAGAAAATTTCATATTCCTAGTATTAGTGAGCAATGGTACCCGGCTCAGGGGCTTTGAAATTTTCCATTCATTTCTTTTCTTTTTTTTTGTGTTAATTTTATTTTACTATTATTTATTTGATTCCTCAAAGGCCCCGGTACCTAGGATTTTTGAGCCCCACCCCCATTAAATTTTGTAAGGCGGCTGAGGCGCCCCCCCCCCAATAATTTGTAGGAAAACAATGCAATGCGTCCTCTGTTTCCTGCGTATGCGCTTCAGCCCTGTATATATGGGACGGCCAGCAACTTTCAACGCTCTCTTCCCACCCAATGTTAATTTCTTCATGTCAGCGCCTCTGTTGTGAAGGCTCGAAATATCGGGCCTTCAAACTTGTTAATAAGCTTAATCGTAGTTCACTTTACCTCCTCCCACTTTTTTCATTTTTTGTGTTGTCTCATGTCCCCATCCCCAAGGGTCACACTCAACAAAAGAACAAAGAGATGCTCTTCTTCCCTCAAGAGAAAGGATTCCCCCCCCCCCAAGTTATCTCCACAGGTGCCTTCAGGCAGTACTCTGGGAGGATGCAATTTAGGATTAATGGATGCCTGGGTGATTGGAAGGTAAGACTACTATTGTCACAGAACAAGTGTGTTGAAATTCTGAAGAAAAGTAAAAAAATAAAATTTCGAGCAGATGGATTGCTACTATTTACAGAAATTTTTTGTCAAAAAGTTTTTTCTGAGCCAAGTGTGAGAAACATATCCACTCGAATTTTTGGGGGGGGCCGAGCCGGCTCTTCTAAAATGTTGGGGCGCTCGGGCCCATGTGCCGAATACAAGTTTTCACCTATAGTGAACAGGGAATTCTCGGTTGGACAGACGTCACAAGTAGAGTTCCTCAAGGAAGTGTACTTAGCCCTATTCTTTTTCACTTTGTATCAATCAACTTGATCAGGGTATCGATGGGATTTCTAGCAAATTCGCAGATGACGTGAAGTTAATAAGGGTCATCGGGAATCAAAGCGATAGGGAGTTGCTTCAGACCAACATAAACAGGATTGCAGAATAGAACATGATGTTTAGCGTCGACAAGTGCATGGTCGCTCATTTTGGTTCAAACAACCCACGTTCTCTTATAAGTTGAATGGTATCACTATCCCGGATGCAACTAGGATCACCGATTTGGGAATTCTCATTGACAAGCTGCTTAGATTTTCTGAGCATTGTTCAGCTGTGGTCAAAAAAGCAAATAGAATGGTTGGTTTCATTTTCAAAAAGGTCTCTTTGCGTTATCCTAAAGTCATTATTCCATTTTTCCAAGGCTTAGTTTGTTCTGGACTGGAGTATGCTGTAGGGTTTTAATTAGAAAACCATAAAAAAGTATTCTTTATGGGCACTGTATAATATTTCAATATGTACATGGGGTGATCAAATGAAAAGGTACGACACGACGTAAAAACGTAACAGTTAAATATTGCATATTCCGCCATGGGAGAACGTAGCGAGACATCTCGGGATGCGATTGGAGTCTCTGACTGGGGTCGGAGCATGCACGGGCGCCCGCATGCGCAGGAGAGAGCAGAGGCTCTTATCAAAAGCGGCGTCCAAATGATGCGGCAGTCCGTATGAGGACAAGATGGCATTCGTGTTGCAAAATTCGACGATTGAGGAGCAGTGAGGTGTTATCCGATTTCTGACAGCGGAAGGTGAGAAACCAGCAGCTATTCATCGCCGGATGGTGACAGTTTATGGGGAGAAATGTGTGTCTGACAAGTCTGTCAGAAAATGGAGTGCCCGTTTTCGTGCAAGCCGTGAGAGTGTGGGTGATGACCCGAGACCAGGCCAGGCAAACACTGTCATCACGAGCGATCTCATAGACAAGGTGGACGACCTAGTGAGAAGTGATCGGCGTGTCACATTGCGAATGTTGGCGGTGAAGGTGGATGTCAGCTATGGAACCGTATGGACAATTGTTCACGACAGGTTGCGATATCGGAAGGTGTGTGCCGCTTGGGTTCCGAAGCAGCTCACCGACCAGCAAAAGGAACTGCGTATGGGGCTAGCACTGCAACATCTGTTTCGGTATCAGGAAGACCCCGCTTTCATGGAGCGAATCATCACAGGTGATGAGACCTGGTGCCATCACTACAAGCCAGAGACAAAGCAGGACAGCATGCAGTGGAAGCATGCGTCGTCACCTCCCCCTAAAAAGTTCAAAGCCGTGCCGTCAGCAGGCAAGGTGTTGCTCACTGTCTTTTTTGACGTTCAAGGTCTGCTACTTGTGGAATTCCTCAAGCACAGAAAAACCATTAACTCTGATGTGTACTGTGAGACACTCCAACGCCTACGCAGGTCCATCAAGAACAAAAGACCGGGGCTGCTCACGAAGGGTGTGGTTCTGCTCCATGATAATGCGCGTCCACACGTCTCCAAAGTCACACAAATGGAACTGGCCAAGTTCAAGTGGGAGCCGTTGGACCATCCGCCCTACAGTCCGGACATGTCACCCTGCGATTTCCATGTGTTTGGTCCACTGAAACACCTGAAAGGGAAGCGCTTCCAACTCGGACGACGTACTCAAGGACGCTGTGAAGGACCGAGTCTCGTCACGGCCACAGGAATTCTGGGAACAAGGAATCCTGCGGCTTGTTCATCAGTGGGATCGTTGTGCTCAGGCCTATAGTGTATATTTTGAATAAAATCTACATTTGTACCCAACGTGTCGTTTCGTACCTTTTCATTTGATCACCCCTTATATATATATATATATTATTTGTAATTACATTTTCAATTGAGTTGCTGTATTTTTGAAATATATGACATCCATATTAGCTATGGGCATTTTTTTCTCAGCCACCTGGTTGGGCAATTTGCCTGTTGTGGTGTTGTATTTGTATTACTTGGCCAGCGGTATAATCCATTTTGCGCAACCACATCATTTCGGCACTGCAACAGCATCAGTGTGAATAGGGTTGGACAGATCCCAGGGCAACTGAATGAATGAACGCCAGGGGCTCTGCCACCGGACTTATCCCGTTGCCGAGATCTCTTCCAGCCCAGCTTCGTGGCAGAGTCTGGAACAAAGTGAGTGCACCTAATAGTCTGAGTGTGTAGCTAGTGTTGTGCTTGATATTTCAGTGCTACCATCTATACTTCAAATTGTGAGTGAAGTGTGATGATTGAATATTTGTTACGTTGTAGGCCTGTTGCTCTCTGTGGCGAGACTTTTTAACGGGGAGATCGGCTAGCATTAGCGCCTTGAAGTTGGAAATCACAGAAAACCAACTTCAGCCGACCACCACTGTGGCACTGGTGGGATTCGAACCCGGATCCTCGCGATGCGAATCCGTCACTATGACCACTCGACCACCACAGCGGCATCCCAGGGCAACTAGAAAATCGGTTTTGGCACCTAAAATTTTATACGCATTATTGCTAAAATGAAGTGTAAATGTGACACAATTTTTTCCCCCTTTTGTAATAATGTGTCTCCCACATGGGAGTTGGGTCATAAAGTCCTGGAAAAGTAAAAAGAAAAAATTACTCAAGACTGCTTTGCTCGTGACAAGTTTGCCATTACCATGGCATAGGCCTACTCCAGGGGTCGGCAACCTGCGGCTCTTTGGATGTGAAGCTGCGGCTCTTTAGTTCCATACGCAAATATTATTTATTTTATCAAAAAAAAAAACCATTTAAAAATCGTTCTGAATCGATTAACGAGGATTAGGCACCGATTCTATCTCTCAGCCACTTGTACTCGCTTTTCACCGCACCCCTCCCCCATGACACACGTCGTCACTGTCGTCAGTCCATCGGAAGCTCTCGAATGTCCCCGTCGCCGGATGTTTCTATGTAGGTTTTAATTCGCTTTCGACGCAAGACAATTTGGCGTCTTCACCAGTGCTTTGGCTGTGACGTATAGTTTGTTGTTTCAAGTAAAAGAGTTAGAAGCGAATTATCTTCTCAAAGTTATGTATGTACATACATATATATATATATATATATATATATAATAATAATAAAAACCGAAGTAAAGGTAGGTAACATAATAAGTATTACATTTTTAAAATACATATTATACATATTTTTTGATAAAATGTTTTTTGATAAATTATATTTCATTATGCCCAGCTTCTCGTATGTGGCTCTAAAAATTTTGTGGCTCTTTAAAAACTTTGAAATTTTGTAAATTGTAATTTTTGACTCTTCCGACTCAAAAGGTTGCCGACCCCTGGCCTACTCGGATCTGTTGTTGAACAAGCACTTTAATTCTTCCACCTCACAGCCAGAACACAGTGGACAACACATTTAACATTTCTTGTGCAAGTTGTAGTTTCTTCAAATCACTTTTTGTGATATTTCCATGACTTAGGAAATCATTCCATGCTCATTGCATTATCATTTTGCCTTAACTGACTGTCATATCTATTCTGCGAGCAAATTTCCAATGTGCTGGACGAGTACAGTGTCATATATATATATCTTACATATTTAAGTATTTTTTCCTCTTCACCATACAAAATTCCATTGCCTCAGGAGCATTCGTACAAATTTTCAAGTTATTCTGACCAGTGGTTTTTATTTTACAGTATTTTGAAATCAGAACTTTAGTTATAATCACTGCGTATGTTGTAAATCATTGCTAATTAAATTACATTAATTATGCTTCATTTAAACACATTGTAATTGCTTAGTTTCTATTATAGTTTTCGCAAAATAGAGCCCTAATTAAGCATATTGAAAGAGTAACGAGGGTAAACATCTTTATTATATGATTAATAACAACATTAAAAATTCTCAAACAAAATATTTCCTTGAGTTAAGCTATAAAATGCCTAAATTGCAAATATTTATTAAAATATAAGAAATATTTATATATTAATTAATATGGGAATTGTGTTAATTACATTAATAAACATTTTATTATAATTATTAGAAGTTTGAATGATTTTTCAGAAATTTTGTTTTTAATGCAAATGTTATTAAAACCGGTTTTTTACCAACCCTGGTATTAACGTCACCCTGAAGCGAAAGATGAGTTTCATCTGTCCACAACATGTTAAAGACCCAGGTGGGATTATCTTCGATTGTGGAGAAAGCCTACCTTACAAATGCTTCCCTTTGCAGAGCTGCCAACTTTTGAAAATGAAAATTAGGGAGATTTCTGCACAGTCGCGCATATTTTATACCAAAACCACTCCTTAATAAATACAAAAGGGATTTTTCAAATAAAATTGGGATTTTCCACACATAAAAGTTGAAGCATAAGGAATAAAATCCCTACACAAAAAACAAGCAAAATTGGAGGCCAAAACTTCAATGGTGATCTAAAAAATATATATATATTGTGTGCATGCAGAAATGATGTGAACAAACATTCTGCACGAATGACCCCAAAATCATCGGAATATAACGGGAAAAAGCGCCAATTTTTGAAGAACACCAACTTTTTGTGACACTTGCTTGAATTTTTTTTTTGATTTCACATGGGTGATGATGTCAGTCTTTCCACCATGACTGATGTTTATGTCCTTAACACAACTTTGTACAAAAAGAAAAAGTCTGCCCATTTCTGGAACGTTTGATGAAAGGAAATTCATTGGAATAAGTATCTTTGAAACTGATCAAATATTTTTTTGCTTATCAGTATTCATGTTTTGTTATCGCACGTATGTAACTTCAACGAAAGAGGAAGTTTTAACCACATGTGCGTCAATATAATCTTCAATTATTATCCAGGACTATTGGCTGCTAAGCTGTTTTCCTGCACGATAAGACAAACAACTTTCCTTGTCACCAGAAGAGAGTTTGTAAAACTTCTTTAAAAAAAGAATTTCCCACTATTCCCCCATTTACGATGTGACACGTCATTTCAAAAGGGGGAACAGAAATTCCTTAAGGATTGTTTTCCAAAGCTGGCATTCTGTTTAAATGAGGTAGGAAATTTTTAGGGACAATTAGGGATTTTTTGTGATTTTTATAAAAATTCGGGAGATTTAAGAACTTTGCGGGAGGTCGAAAGATGAAGCTAAAATTTGGGAGACGTGACAGCTATGCCTTTGTACAATATCTGGTGATAAAAGTTTATACCACGACTGCAATTTGTATAGGTAGGACCTACAGATCAAGGATTCCATGAAGAATATTGCATACTGAGGATGGTGGAAAGCCCAAGCGTCAGGCAGCTGCATGAGCACTGCTGGTCCCTGCAACTGATTTGGACACTAGCACTTCAATTTCGGCTGCAACACGCGGCGAACATGCCTTCATTAAACATGGTCGTCCGGCACGTGCATGACCCTCCAGCGTTCCATTTTCCTCAAACCACTGAACAAGCTTTATGAAGCCTGTTGCTGTTAAAGGCCCTTTTCCAGTCCTCACATTCTTCTGAACTCAGAATTTATGCAAGGCAATGGTTGCTGATTCCTGGTTCACGTAAAACAACTTCACCAACAAAGCTTTATTGTTTGCACTCAGCATCCTTGTTCACATACACGGTTTAAAACGGTGAACTGGTTGTGGATTAGGAGTGCAAGTTCTTATAACCATCTCATTTGCATATTTCCACCAAAGGTGCTTATACCAGCGCCATCTATCAGCTGTTTCTTTAGTTATTTTGTTCCCCGTCTTAAAACAATTTCTGTGACTTAGCGATGCTAACCCTGCAAACAGTTTTTCATTTCAGTTATTTTTCTGGTTTTTATTCATTTTTAAAGTTTCTGTTGACTTTTTGGCCATGTTCTCTCTTATATGTGGTAACTAATTTGTGATGTTGCAATCAGTATTTCTCAGGTACTGTTATATCTCAACTAGTGTCTAAACTTTTGTGGTGCACTGTATATGCAATTGCTAAATTAGAGTCTGAGGATGAAACAAAATGTTTTGATCAAAAAACAGACCTGCCAACCTCCAGAAAGTGGAAATCCTGTAACTTTGTTACAAAAATCCAGCATTTTACTTAAAAATCTGGGAAAAGGAATCTTTGAACATTAATTTTTTTTTTATGGACATAATATGAATCAAAATAAGAAGTGATACATAAGGTGACCATATTGCCCATGTTTTACGGAACACAGCATATTTTCTGCTATCATTTGGCATCCAACTATTCTGAAGAAATGAGCAGTTTTATCAATGATGCTTCCATGAATTTCTGATATTTACTGGACATTTTTGTTACATTAAACAGTGGTTTTTTTTTCTTGTGAAATCATTACAATTGACCAAGATATGCAGAAGCCCTCGATTTTCCACCCATCGACAATTTTTAGCAATAAATTTAGAATTTTGCTAACAACTGGCATGTTCTGTATTTCCCAGTGTATACATCTAGATTCTTTGTAATTTCAGTCACGATAAATGGTCAGCATAGTAAAACCAAAATATGGAGATTGAATCCTCCAGCACACACAGAAACAGCTGTTTTAAGATTAAATACTAATATTAAAAAAAAAAATTTTGAATGTGAAAGGGCCTCCATGTTTGTTTACGTCATGTTATTGGCGTTGGCTACCTTTCATACAGGCTACAGAGGCTGGAATCTAGGTGGTGTGATGTCGCAACAGCTTTTTCATTTATTGGGAATGTGAGGAGGGGCCACTTAATAAAAAATAAAAACAGTAGCAGCAAAAAAAACTTGATATTTCTTTTTCAGGGTGTCTACCGAATACCAAGAGCAAACTTCTGTAACTTTTTGGGGACTTTTTAGTGACTTTTCTGTGACATTTTCTCATTCAACAAAATGAACTGTGCTGGACTGTTTTCTTATATCAGTGGTGTCAAACTGTGAGTAGTGACCACCTAGGGGGGTTTGGGTTAATACAATAGGGGGTCTTAATGAAAGGGGAAACGTGAGTGAATTTACAAAACAACATTTGATAAGAAATCAATTATTTTAATCCTTCAAAACTTTCCGCAGAGCATGAAGAAGATGTCAATGCATATACCATAGCTGCCAACTTTTGAAAATGAAAATTCGGGAGATTTTCGTGCAAACCCGTATTTTATGCTAAAACCACTCCCTAATAAATACAATAGGGATTTTCAAAACATAAAAGTTGAAGTGTAGGGAATAAAATCCCTACTCAAAAACTGAAGTCAAATTAAAGTACGGATTTTACACACGTGGAAGTTAAGCCCTTGGGAATAAAATTTCTACGCGAAAAACAAGTGAAATTGGAAGACAAAACTTCAATGATGTAAAAATAAATATTGTGTTCAATCAGAAACGCTGTGAACAAACATATTGCGCGAATGACCCCAAAATCATCGGAAGATGAAGGAAAAAAGCGTCAATTTTTGAAGAACACTGACTTTTTGTGACATTTGCTTGATGTTTTTTTTTTTCATTTCACGAGTGATGATGGCAGTCTTTCCATGACCGATGTTTATGTCCGTAACACAACTTGTACAAAAAGGAAAAGTCGGTCCTCTTCTGGAACGTTTGATGAAAGGAAATTCATCGGAATAAGTATATTTAAAATTGATCAAATATTTTTTTGCTTATCAGTATTCATGTTTTGTTAAATCGCACGTACATAACTCCAACAAAAGAAATTTTGACCATATGCGCGTCACTGTAATTTTCAATTATTATCCAAGACTATTAGCTGCTAAGCTATTTCCCTGCACGATAAGACAAACAACTTTCTTGTTACCATCAGAGGGTTTGTAAAACTTCCTTAAAAAGGGAATTCCCCCATTTATGACGGGGCTAACGAGAAAGGGAGGCTCTCTTTCTCATTAGCCCCGATTTACGACGTCTGACGTCATTTCCAAAGGGGAAAAAAAAGAGGTTTCATACCCCACAAGAAATTCCTCAGGGATTGTTTTCGTAAGCGTATTTTTTTAATGAAGTAGGGAATTTTTAGGGACAATTAGGGATTTTTTGTGATTTTCGTAAAAATTTGGGAGATTTAAGAACTTTTCGGGAGGTCGAGCGATGAAGCTAAAATTCGGGACATTCCCGAAAAATTTGGGAGACTTGGCAGCTATGATATACACACATACAGACATGCCAACATTGGCATGAAGCCTATAAGTGCTGAATTTTGAGCTTCACCACGATGGGTACAACCCTTCCTGTAACATGAGGGGCCCACCAGTTACTGATATTATGATGGGAAGTACCGCAGATCGCCATCAAACTCAGTTAAAATGTAAAAACATAATTTTGCAATATTAAATTGTGATAAATGTTTTGCAATATAATTATACAAGAAAAATGTGCAATGTTTTTACCTTCATGCCGCCTGTGGGCCGTGGACCACTTTACGGTCAATAGGTTCATGATAAAAATCAATGTACAATAGGCTTAGTGTTGTGGAGACTGGCCAGGCCTTCAATGTTTATTCCTTCTATGTTGCCAACTTCCATATGTTAAAACTTGAAATAGTGTTTTATTCCGTATGATAGTTTTACTGTTTGAATATGCCAAGTTTTTACAGGCCACTGATCCTGTTGTCTGATTGGATCTTGGAATGGGAATATTCCCTTTAAAGGTCGCCAGTGTGCTGAGAACGTCAGACAAAAACTACACACAGATCAATCTAGTCATTAAGGCGCTTCGCTCCGAATAAGTGTGCGCTGGGTAGCACCCTTTCTGTCTCCATGTTTTGGTGATCCGACAATCTAATAGAGTTCAGACATAGTGGCTTGGGGCCACCTCGGGCTCTTGTTCCTGTCAGCCATATTCAAATAGCATGAGCCTGATGGAGTGCTAGATGTCTCGCCGGAACACACACAAAAAAAATTATGTTTCTTATATACAAGAGTCGAAACCACCGTTTTAAAAGCACATAGTCCAGCAGATTTTCCAATTCTGACAGTCAATACCCCATTCACTTGCGCAGGAAAGCACAGTAGGAGGCTGACAGGGTTCCAGCCCAGGGATCCGAGATAATTGACAATTTTTTTTTTCACACTTTCAATTCACTATACGATGGCCCATGAAAAATCTACCTGGGCCCGAAGATCTCAGCTTTGGGCTTTACTGCAGGATGTGGTTCCTTTGGAATTGGGTTTCCAACCTTTGGAATCCTGTGGCATAGTCGATTTATTTTTCTTGATTGTGAAAGTCCCAGTCATATGCACGATTAATGGGAAATAAAATGGGTAAAAATAAAATAATAAACCACTCATGGCCTGGTTTGGCTGATGTCAGGGCCTGGCGGTTAAGAAATACTGCACTAGACAAGAGGCCTTCGTGAAGTTCATTAGTCTCATCTTACTGGAGTAAGGGGGGAAAATCATGACGGCCCCGACTAGACCAACCCGGCTGGGCCCTTCCGAAAGTCTAATTTCACATATTACTTTTCCTATTCACATTTTGTTATTTGCTCTATCATCATGCTTTATTGTCGGTCTAAGATCAGCTACCTCCTTCATGTAATTCATGGTTTATCTGCGGCTCCCCAAAAAGTTTGGCAGGTATTTTCCCATGTAAAAGAACCACTTAAAAACATAAATAGGCGCACAAATCAATATTTTAGCTCGCTACAACGCTCCTAGGAGTCACGACACACACTTTAAGGAACATTGTGGTATTCCTTTAAATTCCATCTAAATGCTGAGTCACAACACAATTAATGGTGAATGAGTTCAATGTTTGTCTTCTCTTGAACTCTCTCGTTCTGTTACATGCGTATACTGTGTGATTTAGTCTTTCGCTATAGTTAGTCGTAAAAATTGATGCAATTAAAAAATAAATTGATAATTAATTTTAAAAAACCCTTCCTTCGTAGGGGGAAAAATTTTGTGTCTTTTCACCTGACCCCCACAAGAATGGGGCTGACAGGGCTGCAGCCCCCCCCCCAGGCCCGAGAAAATCACTATCATTGTTTTTTCATGCTATAAATTCACTAGAGCCCCCCCCCCCCATGAAACTCTAGCTTGCAAACCCGCCAACAATCCAACAGCCCTGCTCCACGATGTGGGGAAAGGTCATGTCCTTTCTACGGAAAACCGATATTGTTCCCAAGAGGACTCCCAACTGTCCTGCCAGTCAACCCCCCCCCTTCCCCAGGAATTATCACAAAATCCTGAGAACACTGTGTTAGGGGAATATTACAGATGATGGAAGGTCCCAACAAGCAAAGAAAGGTTCTTTTTTGTTCATCCAGGCTAAATAGTTTTTTTGCCATATGTCTGACCCCATGTAGGGTGATTACACGTTGGCATTGTTCTTTTCTGTTGCTACTCTCCCATCCATCCCTCCAGGGCAAAAAAAAGTAGACAAGAAACCTGAGAGAGAAAAGAAAAATTATTGAATGCCACAGCTTCTCAAAAACCAAGATTTTAGGGAAAAAATCAGAAAAAAAATCTCTGGAGTATCATAAAAAAATCCATAACCTTTACTCAAATTTTGTAACTTTTTTGGGGCTTTCGTGACCTTTTTCTCATTCCGTGACTTTTCTGTGATGGTAGACACCTTGTCAAGTACACCATGAGAGGAGTGCTACTTCACCATGAGAGGAGTGCTACTTCACCAAACACCAACTCTGACCATATCACTATAATGAAATTTACTGTCATTAATAAGATGGGTTGGAAATGAAGGCACTGTCTATTGGTGATTTTGCCTGAAGTTCATTAGGGAAAATATCTTATCTATATCCTGCCTCGGGTTTGAACCTGGGACCGTGACAGCAACCTTCAGGGTGGTAGACGAGCACATTACCACCACACCACTCAGGTATCCAGGTGAAGAATGTGAATTGATAGGTATCCATTGCCTGAAATAGATGAAATTGTTCAATGGATTAGAATTTCAAAATATTTGACGACCTTGGGATTGGGTTCTAGTTATTAGCAAGTTAATCTAGCTTTGGAGATTCACAATGAGACAACCTTTGTAACTCGTACTAATTTTAACTGAATGTATCAGTTAAAATTGGTTCATTTGTCTCTTTAAAGAACTTATAAATGAAGTTACCTTTCCTGTCTAAAAACTTCTATAATTACCCATATTTTCAGGAAAGGTGATATAAATGAATTGAGTAATTATAGACCTATTGCTTTTACTTTCAAAAATCTTTTAAAAAACCACCTCCTCGCATATTTAAATAAAATCAATTTTGTCTCTGAAAACCAGTATGGTTTTCTGCTTAACTCTAATACTGAAAATGTCTTAATATCATTCACCAAGTTTACTTATAATAGTATTGATAACAGTAATGAGACAATAGCTATTTTTTTAGATATCTCTTAAGCTTTTGACATTGTAAATCATGAAATTCTACTAACAAAACTACATTGAATTGAAATAAGAAATAATATTTTTGACTTGTTTAAATCATATCTTTCGAATCGTGATCAATATGTTAAAATCAATAATACAATAAACAAGAGTTTACAACATCGGAGGTTGTGTATTCCAGGGTTCAAGCTTTTGCCCCCTACTTTTCCTTATCTACATAAATGACCTGTGTAATCTCGACATAAAGGGAAAATTAATTAGCTTCGTGGAAGAGACACCATGCTGCTATATTCATTTATAGCCCTTCCTAGCACTTGACGGAAAATTTGTTTCAGCCTAAACTCTGTCACTTTTATAAAAAACATGTTAAACCTGTCTCTTATCACACTAACCTTTATCGTCTCTCAGTGTTCTTTATGTTTTGCATTTTTGTATTACGTTATCCTTAAGTTCTTTAAGCAAGTTAGTCTTTTGCCTTATTGGAGCTCCAGATACCCAATCGAATAAAAAAAACAGCTATCTTTCCGAGACCACTATATAAGTTTTGCAATTGCAAAATAAATTCATAAAAATTGTATCTAATCTTAATGGAAATATAACTTTGACTAATTACATAAACCTTAACATCTTATCCATTGACATTTGTATTTTTATAAAATCTGCATTGCCATTCACAAAAATCAAGTTCAGTGCAATAAATGCAGTGTTATTATTCCCAGTAAATCAAATCAAATTTTAATAATTCCTAAACCGAATAAAAATATTTTATGTAAAAACTTGATTTACTTAGCTCCAAAACAATAAAAAAAGTCTACCCATCAATATCCAAAATGAAAAAAAAATTAGGGCTGGTCTGGTTAATTGGGTAGGTTAATCTATCAATTTTTAATCACGGTTAAAAATTTTAGTTTAATTAATAGACTTGATCAATCCAATCAAAATTCGATTAACATTTTTATTAACAGCTTATAATTTTACTCGACTTATTTGACTAAACTGGTTAAATGTTTTAAATGATGTTCCTATATATAACATTTCAGATAAGTGACCATATTTGAATCAATAATCTGATCAAATTTCTCGACAAGAGGAAACACAAGTCAATTCAACGAAAACTAGAGATTATTTCTAATATTCCCGTTTAAAAAAATGACAAGATCCAAGTTATAAGAGATTCCAGGACATGGCAAGCATGTTTCGTATATCGCCCCCCCCCCCTATGCGAGAGACATGAATTGGCAAATTTTCACTTTTGGGTTTATCAGCTGGTTGGATCACTTATTTTGCTAAGTTTTGTCAGAAATGCAACTGTGTATCCCCATATTACATAGTTCCCCAAACTTTTTGTTTCACATCAACCCCCCCCCCCCCCACTCAAATTTTTTTTTTTTTTCTCATCGCCTCCTGACTCAAGCGAACTCATAGGATCCTATGTTATACCAATAGATTCCATCGCCCACCAGGGGGTGATATTGCCCACTTTGGAAACACTGCCCTATTGAAACACATTTTGGGAAAACAATTTTCATAGAGTAGCATTCAAAAGTCATTTTCCCAGTTCTAGAAATTTGCACATTTCTGGTAAAGGGGGGATGATATTAAAATAGCTTCAAGTGGGTGGCCTTTATTTCTTAATCTATTTCTATATTTGTTTACATCCATTCAGTGGATAGATGCGTGAAATGAATAGAATGTTTTTATAGCATCAATTGATATTATATAGTTATCAACACTACGTTTGCTATGAACGAATAGCATTTGAAAATATTTGATTAATCAATTAAAATTTTTTGATTAACCAGTTAAAAATTTTAATAGATTCCCAGCCCTAAAAAAATGAATACGCCTTAAAAAAAAAATTTTTTTTAAATTTGTATTTTCCATTACCAATAGTGAACAATATTTTTTAAATATCATATCTGGCGTCTTGGTGATTATTTGTAATCTATTTTTTCACTCTAATTCTGAAATAACGACTAATATTATATTTTATTAAAACTGAATGTACTGAAGCATTACTCCTGTTTGCTACATAATGATATTAATATTTTACGCTAAATTTTTTGTTTATTTGTTTCTTTAAAAAAAAAAGTCAACAATATTAATGTAAACCCTTTCATTCATACATGAAATGAATTGTATCTTTTTATCTATGATCACCAGTATGGATCATATGATCCCTTAGTGATTTTATTTGTTCTCCAAGATTTATATATAATGCATGAATAATAATAATTTTAAAAAAGTAATGCTTATTGGTTTGAACAATGTCCTGGCAACTTCCCAGTGAATGATGGCCAAAAGTTAAAATTTGTACCTTGATGACGTTGTCATTTACAGCAATGATTTTCAAAGCCATATCCAACATTTGCAAGAGGTACTAGAGTGCTTTTACTAAGCAGATGTCTTTGAAACCAGAAAAATGCACCCTTTTGAAAAAAGTTGGAGTACTTGGGGTTACGTTTACTGAAAATGAGTAGAATGTTTGTGATAAAATAGTTCTTGTACAGAATTTTTCTTGACCAAATTAAATGCCTAGACTAAATTTGACCTTCCTCAAATGCCTAGCTACAGTCCCCAGTAAGAAAGTCTCTTCTAAGTACATTTGTAACCCATGGATCAATAGAGATATCCATTTAAAGAGAAAAATTTGCCGTACAGCCCTCAAATACAAAGCAAACAAATCACACTCACTTAAATACGTAATTTATGCCTACACCCAGAACCTTAAAGACCTCATTTCTTTTCATAAAACTAAATATCTTTCTCGCTCTTTACCAAATTACCTCAAAACCAATCCCTCTAAGTTTTGAAACTTCCTTCGTCCCAAATTAACTGCCACCCTATCCCTCAAAACCTCAACTAAAGACGTCTTTTCTCCTGCGGATATCGCCACTGAATTCAATTTACCCTTCTGCTCAGTTTTCTCATTGGATCCCACCCCCCCCCCTACAATACTCATTCACTAACTGTATTTACAACTCTAATCCTATCTTTATCTCTAGGGAGGGCATTATTAAATTACTGAAAAAACTCAAACCCCGCTCTTTGGGTCCGGATGGAATCTCTAACTATATTCTCAAATTCTCTGCTGAAGAAATCGCTGACTATCTTTTGATCATTTTCAATGTCTCTCTAAATTCCTCCATTCTACCCTCTGACTGGAAAACAAACAAAATCATTCCAATCCATAGATCTGGGCCTCTTACTGATCCCCTCAATTTCAGACCTATTGCAATCACCTCATCTTGCTGTAAAATTCTTGAACACATTATAGCAAAGGAAATCCGTGCTCATCTTGACTCCATAAAATTTTTCTTCCCTAATCAGCATGGCTTTAGACGTTCTCTCTCCACCTCTTCTCAATTGGCCCTTTTCATCCATGACCTCTCAGAAACCATCGATAAAAACTTACAAACTGACGTCATTTCCTTAGATTTCTCAAAAGCATATGACAAAGTCCCCCACGATAAATTACTTTTTAAACTTTCCACCCTTGGCTTAAACATTCAACTACTTAATTGGTTAGAAGCCTTCTTAACCTTTTACCGGCCGAATTCAGATTCCAACTGATTTTCATTATTTTTTTTGTTAATTTCTCCTTCTGATTTTTTAGTTAAGAGATATCAATCAAGAAATTGAAGAAAAAAAATTCCCCTATGCGTTTTCTTGAATGTTCCCAATTGGGAACATTGGCCGGATCTGACTAAACATAATTTTCGCAGTGAAGCCATCTTACAGGATGATGCAAAATTCATCATCATTTAATAAATTTATTTTAAAAATTAAAGAATATACATATAGAATTTTAAAAATGATGGAAACAATTTTCTCTCGAATACACTCAAAAGACATGTATATCTGGATTATAATAAAGAGCTTATGATGAGCTGAAATGCTGGTCTAAAATTCACAAAAGAATACATACATACGGGTTTAGGTTTTTGTATGGATCCCTTGGTAAGTTAAACGATATTATTTAAAAATATAAAGAGAGAAAATATTATTTACAACTCTGGTACCTAAAGGCACAGGCTCCGATGACTGCTTACTAGAATATACTTCCATTTTATATGGGAAACTGCATTGTTTGAGCAAATCATCCAAATTTTAATTCCAAAGCGAATCGGTTTTCCCCATATAAACATCTTACTTGAATGATGAGCGTAATACAGTGCTATTGATTCATCGATGCTTAGTTTATCATGGAACAACCCAAACCGAATGTGTGTGAATTTTTCATTTAATTCATCATAGATAGCCAACTTATCACCGGGTTGTAAGAAAGAGTTATCCATCAAATGGAAGTTATTTTTTATGTCTCTAAAGTTATTTCTCGACATAACAGTGGGGACAATCGGTACTGCTATGTCTACTGAAAGTACCCCAGTAATCATTTTCACTTGGTATTCTGTGATACCCACTTAGCAAAACCAATCGAAAAAACTTTGCGATTTTTTTCCCACTCAATTTTCAAATTCGATCCATGTTGTGCGACATAAATATTTGTCATCTCAGCCAAGTAACTGAGGTACTCTTGCGGTAAAAATTTGAAAAAAATATCAATCGAGTCGGCTTGCACTTAGCTCAGCAAACTTATGACTGATTGCTTCAGTAGGTTCACTTATATTTTTGTCGAATGCAGTACTTTTTTTCCACTTTGGTTGCATGAATTTTAGTCTTTTGGCACTTGACACATGATGTTTTCTTATTTTTTGACTGGGTAATTATCTGATCTTTGAAAGGCAATTTTGATGTAGAAGGCATAAAAAAGGGGGTGCTGCATGTAAACATCGGAATGTGAAATTTGATACTTTTCCTTCCTTTTGAGACACACCAGAGAGAAGGGAAAAAGCAATAAATTGTTTTTTCGGAATGCCACTCCTCTGCATTGCACTTTAGAATAGTCAGTAGTGGCCAATGTTCCCAATTGGGAACAATCGTAGGAAAAGTTGCCTGGAATACAAACAAATTTTTTTTCTCTCTCATTGAGCATTTCTTATCATTCTTGGCAATATTCTACAATTAAAAAAAAATTGAGATGCATGTATGTTTACAAAAACTATTTTAATAATTAAAACATTAACTTATAGAAAATTTCCCTTGAAAATGGGTGATTTTAGAATAATAAATTGATATGATAAGAGCTGAATCGAATAACTTTTGTCTTTTCTAAATTAAGTTCAGAACCTTATATGTTCAGGGAAAAAAAATCAGCTATTTTCGTTAAAGAGAAATATTTTTTTTGAATTAATCAAAAGTATGTTCCCAATTGGGAACATTGGCCGTTAAAAGGTTAAAATATCGCAAAAAATATGTCCATTTCAAAGACCACAACTTTCCATTGGCCACCATAAATTCTGGAACCCCATAAGGATCAGTAATCTCCCCAATTCTATTCTTAATATACATTAATGACCTCCCCGAAACCCTCAACTGTACCACGAGACTTTTTGCTGATGATTGCGTAATCTACCGCACCATAACTCACGAGTCAGACCAAGAACTTCTCCAACACAATCTCAATTCCATCTCCCAATGGTGCTCCACATGGCAAATGCCTCTTAACATCTCTAAAACGGTTCTCATGAGGATTTCACGTAAGACCTCACCTTTCGAATTTTCATACTCCTTCAATAACTCGTCCATATCCCAGGTTTCTCAATACAAATACCTCGGTGTTATCATTTCAGCAGACCTGCGCTGGAATAAACCCATCAATTATATCTATCAAAAATGCCTCAATAAACTCTTTTTCCTTCGTCGCAATCTAAAATACTCTACACTCTACTCGCGATGTTAGACTTCTCTGTTTTCAAACCTATATTTTTCCAGTCCTCTCCTATGCCTCCGAAATTTGGGACCCCTACACTACTAGCAATATCGAGAAGCTGGAATCAATACAAAATAAATCCGCCCGTTTTATCTATGACAGTTGGTCCTCTTATGTGTCTGTCTCTGAACTTAAACGCGAACTTAATCTTCTCCCTCTAAATACTCCCCGTCTTCTTTCTCGATTAACCATGCTTTTTAAAATTCTCCATGGCCTTTTTAATTTTGATACCACCGGTATTATTTCCAAGCCAACATATCTCTCCAGCAGACTTGATCATCGACTTAAGATTAACCCTATCTACGCTTCGACTGACTGCTTTAAATTTAGCTTTTTTCCACATACCATTTCTAACTGGAACTCTCAACCCTCCACTGTCGTTGATTCACCCACGCCATTTATATTTTCGAAAAATATAAAGCTTTTTTTCTGTCACCATCAACCGCATTCTCATGTTTAGGCCTCGACCAACATTATTATATAAATAAATAAATAAATGTCAAACTGCTTCAGCAGTTTTAGGTTTGATCGATTGGTACGTTCAGTTTATTGACAGGTATGCCAAAAGGGCCCTCCCATTATATGGACTGCTGAAAAAAAAAAAGGTTTCAGTGGGATTCTACTCATCAATTAGCTTTTGATCAGATGAAAAAGGCCTTGGTTGAGGCTCCTTTTCTCACAACCAGGGACTGTTTATACCCGCTTAGAATTTAAACAGATATCAGTGGGGGTGAACTGGGCGCCCATTGTGCACAAAGTTAAGCCTGAGGGTGAACGTCCATTGGCATTTGCTAGTTGTATGCTGAATCATGCAGAAGCTAATTATCTTGTTACGGAACACAAAGCCATTGCAGTGATATGGTCAGGTAAAAGGTTCTTCGATTGGTTTTTAGGCCAGAAAGTAACAATAGTGACAGATCATAATTCTATTATGTGGCTCCTCAAGGCTCAAAGGTGGAAGGGAAGACTTGCTCTACGTTAATTTTAATATTGCTGCAGTTTCCATTAGTCTTTGAATTTAGATGGGTAGTGGTTTGCAGGGTCCAAATTCACTATCGCATAACACTCTCGAGTCAATGGAAAAAATTAATCAACATCATGTATTTTCTGGAAAATAGTTATTTCAGACATGGCATATGGAAAAATTTTAAAAAGCAGACTTTTTGCTGCTATATTTTCTTATTTTTCAGGCGAAAAAATGTTATATAAACCTTACTTTGATAAATATATCATGGAAAATAGCAAGTTACATTACAGGATTGGTCATTGATCATTTTTGTTGTACCACGGTCATTTTCTGCACGCAAGGGCTAATTAGACCAGTACCTACATTTATTGCCGATTCCGAATGGCAGGCTTGTTTTTTACACTGATTGAGAGATTGTTGCGCTAACCCCTCGATGGGGGACTCCCTGTGGTAGCAATTTTTTGCTGCGGTAAAGTTGCCGTTTTTGTTGTACCCCTGTGTCAGGAAAGTTTTCTGACAAGGACGAACCGGGTATCATACTCGCGACACCTCTAAACATCCTTTGGTACTTTAGGCGAGCATCTTATTGACCGGGCTACCGCACCCACCTACACAGGATTGGTAAGGAGAAAAGACTAAGTCCCACAAGTTGTAGATTGAAGTTTCTAAATGAGCTGCATGATCATCTTACCGTGGGCCATGTGGGTGATCATAAAATTGATCTCCAATGTAGTGACCGGGGGTTTTGGCCTAGTATGTGTAAATGCGTTAGAAAACTTGTGTTTTGGCTTATCCATTCAGTTTGAAAGTAAAAAAATTCAAGGACTATTCAAGCACTTTTCCAGGCAAAATTTCAAAATTCCAGGACATTCATATCACGGTTGATAAAAATCATGATTTTTTTTTTTTTAAATGAAATAAATTGGTTTTCTTCTTAATTTAAATTTAACATTTATTCATTTTTAATTTTGAGTTTGAAATATTTATTTACTACAGATATATATAATTTTTTAAAACAATTATAGGTCTCATTTCAACTTGTAGGCAATGTCAAGTTCTAAAGGTCTTGCTTTAAAAAAAAACCATTGTAGTTTAGTATGCAAATGACATTTAAACACAAATCGTTTCATGTTTGAAACTGTATTGAAATTTGCCTTTGATAATTTAAAAAAATTTGAAATCATGTAATCATATATCTAGGGTGACTATATGACTTGTATTACCTGGGACAATCCCAATTTTCATGTAATTTTGGCCATCCCAACTTTTTCCTGAAAAAATTTCCCATTATTTTCTATATATTTTCAACAAAGCCTCTTGAAATTTTTATTCTTTACTGAAACTAAGTATTAAAATTATTTTTTCAATCCTATGAATTATATTATGATAATTATAACTTTAAACAGTCAGCTGTCTAATTAATTTTTCCTTTTTTTTCTTTATTAAAACTTTGAAGCTAATAAAATGAATTTTCCTGATTACAATTTTTTATGAATATATTTAATTATCACAAAAATTAGAACTTTGCCTGGTTTTAATTCATACAAAAAATTGACACGTTTTTAAGACACATAAAATTTAATTAGTCGAATGGTCGATGCGTTTTGGCTCTACAATGGAGAGCTGTCATCAGGACCTCATGGTCAGAATTCAAACAAAAATGAGTCTTTCTAAACGTGTCGACCATTTGACCAATTAAATTTTATTTGTCTTAAAAACACGTCAATTTTTGTATGAATGAATGCATTTAAAGCTGACGTTCTCATGTTCTTCACTGTTTTTTAAAATCAAGAAAAAAATTATAATTGAAATAATTACTAATTAGTTTTCAAAATATGAAATAGTTAGATTAAAAATCAATGTAATAGCATATACTATCGTAACTAGCTTATTGGTTAAATATTAGTATTCATCTTACATATTTGCCATTTCAACGGTTTTCCCCCCATAGAATTCATTTAAATCTACTGCTTCAATGCAATGGTACTTTATTTTCTGCCTTTGGTGATTTTTATGTAATTTTAGCAATAATTGGCAACCTTGCTTACCTTTGGCATTATTTTTCGTGACAATTGGTGATTTTTCTGTATTTTTATCAAGGAAATATGGTCAGCCCACATATATGCAACTGACATTCATTAATTCAATAGTTTAAAGTATTTCGAAGCAATATCTTAAGTGCAATGTTTTGCTGCCAGATTTTAGGCAATATTGTTTTAAGTACAGAAATACTTCAGGTATGCGTAACCATATGTCCTGTTTTAAACATTATCTTGTAACTTTTCATTTGTTGCTCTACACATTTTCGTCCCAGTGAAATATAGTTTAGAGGGGGATTAAGTTGAAGGGGGACAAAAATTAATGGAAGAAATTCCCACAAAAAAATTTTCAAGCACTTTTAAGGATTTTCAAGGACTGTGCAAACTCTGTTGTCCCCGGTATCAAACGTGTATATAAGATAATAGACAAAGTTAAGGTGCCATGCTAAGTTCTAAAGCAGAGTTTCTGGGTGAGCTAATAAGACTATATATTATGGGGTAATTTCGTGTTTCAACTAGAGGTAACTCTTGCCTTTTGGTTATCAATAGATTATTTTTCTAAACAGATTGAAATGTATCTTTTAAGGAGAGCTACAGTCAATATTGTTGGTAAGAAACTTGTTCATAAGTTTTGCTGTAGGTACAGATATTGTAGGTCCAAAATATTTGGTTTTAGATGGTGGTAGTGTTTTTGTCTCTCATTTATTAAAGGACATGTGTAAAGTTTTAGAAATGAAATTGAGATTAACCACCACTAACAATTCCCAAAGCAATTTAATGGAAAGGATACATAAGGAAATAAAACAAAATGATTACTTGTCATGTGGGAAGAAATTATATGCAGTGCGATCAGTACTTATCCTTTTTTGGGATGGCTATTCATACCGCCATTTCAAGGTCTACAAAGGAAACTCCTTCCAAGTTGTTCTTGGAAAGATGACTGGTTGTTTTATTCTATTGGGTATAAGTTGGCATTAACTTGGAAGTTAATGCTTTGAGCATGGGAACTTGCCAGGAAAAATTTGAAAATTGATTCATAAAAAAATCTCGTTTTGTCACTTTTCTTAACTTCAGTGAGCTTTTTCTCATTTCATGACCTTTGCAGGATTTTTTCATGATGGTGGATACCCCGAAACTAAGAGTGGAATATTTCTGTAGTTACCCTTAAAAATAGCAATATTCTCACCATACTATTTTTCTAAATATGTATCAGGTCCTTGCAATTTTGAAAATTTTGCAAATTCTAAAATCATAGAGCAGATTCTTTAATTAAAAAAAAAATGCATTGCAAATTTCTGCTCAACACTCTGCTATACCAAATGCCTCACTACATGTGCATATGCAACATGGCTATATATATTCTTATCGCTCTTCTTTTAACCTTTTCATTTGTTGCCTTGCTCAGCACCGCACTATGTTTTCAGCCTTAGTGTTGTTCATTCTAAAATGATCATAACCCAATGTTTATTTTCATATCTGTCAACAATCATCGTAAAACTTATGGCTTTTGTAATGACAATATACATGAAAGACTATTTCTGTGATACGTTTTCATAATTTATAAAATTTATGGAAATTATAATGTTTTCCAAAGATTTGTAGTTTTAGTCAAAGCAAATAAAACATTGAATAATTGAAGTTGTGTGGTGCAAAAATGAAATATTTCTATCGCCAAAATATATATGGATGAATCGCAACTGAATCTGAATATTGTTTGAAAGACGAATAAACGCGCGCGCAAGGTTTCACTGTATTTTCGATATTATATAAAAATATATATATATTGATTGCTATTAATGTATACAGTGAAACCTTGCTACAATGCGATATAATGATAAATTCCTCAACAACGATATTTATTTTCATGTCTTGTTTAGAAATGCCTA
This sequence comes from Pholcus phalangioides, assembly GCF_987345545.1. Classification (NCBI taxonomy): domain Eukaryota; kingdom Metazoa; phylum Arthropoda; class Arachnida; order Araneae; family Pholcidae; genus Pholcus; species Pholcus phalangioides. The sequence continues at coordinate 31,716,836 of NW_028301604.1, forward strand.
TACTCTTATGTTAAACTGCTGTCTCTAAATGTAATGATAATCACTTTACATTTTTTCTTGGTCCACAGAGTATCTTTATATAGAGATTTCACTGAATTAATATTAAAAATATAAAATTAATTTTTATATATTTTTAATACAATATTAAAATTTACATTTCAAATATGATGTCCCACTATATTAATCCATGTCAAGATACTTACATCTTCATTATACAACTTGCTAAGCTCTTTTTTAATTGGATCTATCAACTGTATCTGGCCGGCAGTAAAACCAACAAGAAGAGGAGCTCCTTCATTCGATACTGTGTGCTGATTAAAATCATGACATGTGGGGTAAGTTCCTTTATATACTCGTTTGTCTACTGGTTTAGTCAAATCAGCTGCCTAAAAAGAAATGAAAAAAATAATACCACCAATGGCTTAATTACTACTACCGTAAAATGGGCGATATTATGCCATTTGGTGAGAGAATGTGCCATCTTGGAATTCAGCAAACAAGTGCCTTCCAGCGGCTTGTCATTAAAGCTATTAGTTTTCTCAGTTAGCAGGCAGTATCAGTATGTTGGTGAAACTAATAGCTTTAATAACAACTCCCTAGAGGGCACTTGTTTGCTGAATCCCAGGATGGCACATTCTCACCTCAAGTGGCATAAATTCACCCCCATTTTATGGTACTAAACCAAAGATGCATCTCATGAACATTTCTCTGAGGCAGGGGTTCTCAAACTGTGCGTGCTGCACTCTGGTACCTCACCAACTTTTGTCGGGAGTGTTGCAGAGTGGCAGCACAGGCAAAAGTTTTTGAAGAGACTCTTCAAAACTCCTCTGGGAGCCATGGATTTTATTACGGAAAGGGGGGCACCATAGGTGGAAAAAGTTTGAGAACCCCTGCTCTGAGGAATTTAAAAAAAAACATGCTGGGGCTGTACTAAACTGCTCAAAACAATTAGGGGAGCACATGGTTTTAACAAAATTACGCAAAGATGTATACCGATAAGTAACATAAAATGAATCATCCATAATTTAAAGCCTAGCAGGAAACGGAAGAAGAAAACTTCATATGCAAATCAAAGTTCATGATGTCAAAAACCAGAAAAAGGAGATAAGGGCAGAAATCGGGATGTTGCAGAAACGTCTGTTTTACTGCCGTAACTGTGAAATTCGATTGCACAGTATTTTTCTTTTGATACAAGGTGACTTGAGGATGTCTCAACAACGTGATTTACCGGAATCCATGGCATGGCGTGTTATAGGCAGACTGGAATCCGGGCAAACACAAAGTAGTGTCGCGGACGCTGTTGGAGTCGCCAGAAGTGTTGTTGCAAGGCTGTGGAATCGATTCCAAGAAACAGGAAATGTTAGACGTTGACCAGGGCAAGGTCGGCCACGCGCCACTACAGCAACTGATGACCGGTATGTACGGTTAACAGCCCGTCGAAACAGAACAGAGAATGCTACGCAGCTGCAAAGACGGTTGCTCTTGGCAACAGGACGAAGGGTGTCCAGCCAAACAGTACGTAATCGGCTTCATGAGGGAGGGCTCTATGCACGTAGGCCAATCGTCTGCATTCCGTTGACCCCACGCCACCGTGCGGCCCGAAGAAGATGGGCTGCTGAACATCGAGATTGGGAGCAACATGATTGGAGCCAAGTGCTGTTTACAGACGAGTCCCGATTCAGTCTGGAGTGTGACACTCGACGTGTTCTGGTATGGAGGGACAGGGGCACTCGAAATAACCCTGCATTCGTTCGTGAAAGGTCACAATACAGACGAGCTGGTTGGATGGTATGGGGTGGAATCAGCATAGGTGGACGTACGGACCTGCATATCATTCGGAATGGCACTTTGACGGCCCGAAGGTATGCAGACGAGATACTACGACCTCATGTCATCCCTTACGCTGGAGCCATTGGAGATTCCTTTGTTTTCCAGGATGATAATGCCCGACCGCATAGAGCTCATCTGGTGGAGAACATGCTTGAAGCTGAAACAATACAGCGTTTGGAATGGCCAGCGTGCTCTCCTGATCTGAATCCAAGCGAGCATGTTTGGGACATGCTCGGACGACGCATTGCTGCGCAACCGAGGCCGCCTGTTACTGTCCGAGACTTGCAGATTGCACTTCTTGAGGAGTGGAACAGTATTCCCCAAAGTCTGATCGATAACCTCATCGCATCCATGGCAAACAGGTGTGCAGCAGTCTTAGTTGTTCGAGGAGACCACACGCCCTATTAAAACTCATGCATCATGTCTAAACAGTACTTTTTTTTATCGTTTACATGTAACCAATTTGTTGCCCTAAATCATCTTTTCATGTTTTTTCCATATTTTCAAAGAATTAAAGCTTAATTCCAAATTTTTTTACGTCTTTTTTCTGTATTGCACATTGATACGCGTGTACTATCCATTGTATGGCAATACGTGGCTGTCTCGCACGGTTTTCTTCACTTTTTTGCTTGCTCCCCTATTTGTTTTGAGCAGTGTATTTACTCATGCGTATCGGTAGTCTGATCCGTATCCACACCCTTATGATAATATAAGCATAAAAGGGAAATTTTTGTACTATTGGCATTCCCACTCCAAAAACAAACATTGCTTTTCTCCGAATATTCGGAGGAAGATATGGATAGGGGAAAGACACACTCCTCCAGCATTGGATGATCGTATTTTCTACTCACGATGGCACTGGTTTAGTGAAAAATTTATTCTTTTGATTACAATGACTATAATTTATTACTATGACTTACGTAGTGTTTCTCTTTAAAATAAAACTATACAATTTCGCCGGATTTTTACAATTGATTGGATTCAATTAGAAATCTACTCATTAGCAAGTGTAGTACACAGTGAAACCTCGCTACAATGATAAATCCCTCTACAACTATATTGTTTTGAGTTTTGTTTGAAAATATATCAGACAAGTCTGAAAATATATGAGGCAGCAGTTATACTCTAACTGCTACCTCATATATTCTCTGTTTTCCATCTTCCCCATTAAAAAAAAGGGGGGGAATTCCAGCCAATAGCCTCGCTAACACCTTCCATTTTTAATGTTAAAGAATGTTAAATAAAAACAGCAAATGTTTTGCACGTGCATCAAAAATGAATTTGTGTTGCCGTCGCTGAACAAAAAATTCAGTAAATGTATAGTAGTTGTATATCCCGAGCTTAATTTTGATTAGTTAGTGATTGATCAGTCAAAGGCAAAAAATTGCTTTTCCCTGTGTGGAAAGCTATTTCTTTTGATTTTCCCTCTTTCGCGTCACATGACATTAAGGAGTGAGCCTAAGAATTCCTTGGTATTGTTTTTCGGATTATTCTTAAAGTCATGCTTATGAACCTATGCTTATAATTTGGATGGGATGAGATGGTACAGCCCCTGTATGCTAAAGTTGTATATTACTTGCAAATGTCCCATAACATATCTATGAATTTCCAAGGTATCACGGCATGTAATCTATATTCCAAATTGGAATCAAAAGTGACAGGAGTGAATTACAGCAGGGATTGACAGATCCTAGGCACCAGGTTGCTATGAAGACTAGAAAATTTGTATTAGCATCCAAAATTTTTTTGTATTTGACTGGTAAATTAGTGTCTAAGGATAGGATGACATAAAATTTCCACATTTCATGAGGGTGCGTCTTGCAACATGAAAAGAGGCAATTAAGTAAAAAAAAGTAAAAAAATCTTATTTAAGACCATTTTTCGTGAGAGAAAACCATGCTTGGCTCCTTAGAAATGTGGCTGGTGCCTAAATTCTTTTACAATTTGTCAAGCCCTGAATTATAGTAATTAAAATAATTTTGTGTTTGTAGGCCAGAAGAAAAATTTACACACATCTTGAAGTTGGAAAAACCAACTTTAGACTAATGACACCGTAGAAGTGATCAAGACCACACGGTAGCAACAGGCCTAACCAGGACGGAGGGTCACACCACTGTAGAGAAAAATCCGGTTAAACAAAGCAGATTTAAAGAAAAGTAGGAACTTGATTGTCTGAGCTAATGTGAACTGGACCTGATTAAGATAAGAACCACATGCAGGGGTTCTCAAACTTTCTCCACCTATGGTGTCCCCTTTTTCCGTAATAAATACTTATCCATGGCTCCCAGAGGAGTTTTGAAGAGTTTCTTCAAAAAATCTTTTGCCTGCGCTGCCACTCTGCAAGACAAAGGTTGGTGAGGTACCAGGGTGCACAGTTTGAGAACCCCTACCTCGGAGAAATGTTCATGAGATGCATCTTTGGTTTAGTACCGTAAAATGGGGTGAATTTATGCCACTTGGGATGAGAATGTGCCATCCTGGGATTCAGCAAACAAGTGTCCTCTAGGGACTTGTTACTAAAGCTATTAGTTTTACCAACACACTGATACTGCCTGCTAACTGAGAAAAGTAATAGCTTTAATGACAAGTCGCTGGAAGGCACTTGTTTGCTGAATTCCAAGATAGCACATTCTCACACCAAAAGTTGAAAAATTATAAAGCTGTAAATGGTGAAATTCTTTTTAATAACTATACATTCTTCATGGAAAAAAATGTTCAGTTAAAAAGATATAATGAATATATTGTAAAGTAACATGCAGTACTGTAATACAGCACTTGACAAGTGCCAGGTCATCATGATGATTGAAAACTTGAGATTGGCTTGTAAATTTTCTGTGTGATTATTGAATAGAAGTCTGAGGACAACACAAGATTTTTCAAATTTATATCAGCATGTCTCTCAACTTGATAAAAAGGTCACCAAGTCCCAGAAAAGTAAAAAATATTATTTTGCTTGACCATTGTTTCTGAAAAAAAGCTAAAAAATTGAGTTGACAAATCGTAAAAAAATTTAGGGTCCAAGTCCTACAGTAATGCATTTATAGTTCTTTCTTTCTTTTTAAAACGAACACAACCCCAGTCTATCACCATGGGCAATTTACTACAGAGTGAGCTGTGCCAGAAGTGTACGTGTGTGTGTGTACCTAACAGTCTGAGGGCACATCTAGTGCTGTGTGTGATTTTTCAGTGTTGCTATCTATATTTTAGAAGTGAAGTGTGATAATTTAATATTTGTACCATTGTAGGCCTGATGCTTTCTGTCGTAAGACTTTTTAACAGGGAGATCGGCTCGTATTCACGCTTTGAACTTGGGGGGAAAAAACCACAGTTTTCCCTTTTGTTCTTTCATCGGCTAGTCCAGTTGTGCATATGTTTCTAGCTAAACCAACAAGGAGCCATGGTTTGTGCCTTGCTCAAAGATTGTATTATTATTATTACAAGTAGAACTGTTGTTGACCAAGTCATGTATCATGAAATATATATATATATTAGAGTTGATTATAATCTATTTTTTTACAAATTCCGTCCTTGCAAATTCATAAGCCATCACTAACACTAACCTGTAAAGCAAGATTATTCCATAGCAGTGGTTCTGAACCTTTTTTTGCCCATGGCCCCCTTTCAACAATTTCTCATTTCTGTGCCTCCCCCTTTTGCGACCATGATTAATTTCCTTCTCTTCACCACCACCCCCCTTCTGTTTTCCCATTAGAAGACATTTATTGAAATATTGTTTGAAGTAGAAATATTTTTGAATTTAATTGAATTAATTTTTAATTTATGAAAATATGGGAAAAGAAAAATAAACATAATACAATAAAAGAAACAAAAATAAAATAACAAACATAAATAAACATGATACCCTTGAATTTATTTATTTAAAATGTTGCATATGTGTATTAATAAAAATTCTCAATAATTTTGCAGCCCTTATTCCACTTAACAGGGTACGAGACTCGTTGTACCCTTCCCCCTACTTTTTGTTAATATGCCACTGTCTACAAGTGGCAATGCTTGTCACAATAGCTGAAATTACTGTTCAAAAGTGGCCATATGTAAAATTCAAACAAATTGCAGTTTAATTACATTATCAACATTCATAATTTTCTAGTGTAACAAGCAAAAGAAGGATACATAAAAAATATCTATATAGTAATCAATTATTTCAGCTTTTTTTTCCATTTTGATGGACAGATTGATAATAAAATAGAGTTAAACAAGAGTAACTATATGGGGTTGCTTGTCACACCTGACAAGAAATTTTTAAGAATTTGTCTTTCATAGAAAGTGATTTTTTTGTATCGCAAAAAGCTCTAGTACACGCTGAATGTTCAAACTTGATGTAGATGCATTAACCATTTGGATTGGTTTGAATTACATACTTGAAATTAACTGAAATGTAAAAAGTGTGACAACCATCCCTGGTCTCCCCTATGTATTTTGCATAGCTGAGCATTTCGTGTATAAGTATGGAGTCTTACCCTCTTTTAAATTGCAAAAAATGTCAGATTTAATAAAGTGACACTGTATATACAGGGTGCATAAAACACAGGGCATATGGTACACTGATGAATCATTGATTCTAGAGGCATACTTCCAATTATGAAAGGTATCCAAATAACATGAACTATTCAGATTTGTCATTTACGTTGCAAGTTGTTTTGTATAGTTATTAAAATAACGATGTCAACAAGCACCCTGTGATCAAAAACTCAATTAAAAAGTTGTTGTCCTGTCTCTCCTGATGACAACCAAAAAATTTTTGTGCTTTTAATCAGCGTTATATGCAGGCAAAACAATTTATCTGTGTATTTAAAGCTGGTTTTTTTTTTCAACTTTACTTCATTTTTAAATTTGAATATCTCATTGCACTTAGAAGCATAGAAATTTTTTAGTTGGCATCGGGAGAGACTGGGCAATAACTTGGGAATTGGGTTTTGAGCAGAGGGGGTCCATATGAAAAGTTGACATTTATTTTAATAACTAAAACAACTTGCAACACGAATGGAATACGAGTACTTCACGTTATTTGGATACATAATTAATTGGAAGTATGCCTCTAGCACCAACAGTTTACTAATAAAATGTCATATGCTCTGTAACCTATGCATTTACATGCAACACTTTTTCTCATTTCCTTCCTTATGTTAATGTTCTTTAAATAGGGGAAAAATTTTGAATAAGATATTCTATGCATTTTGTTTGAAATAATTTTTTGGTCACTCTTTTCACAAATTTCTTCATGGCTTCCTTATCAGCAGCCGTGATTCCCCTTTTGCAAGATTTTCATCCACGGCCACCCTGGAATATCCTAGGGCTCCCGGTTGAGAACCACTGTTCCTGCCTTGAATAAGACTACAGACTTGATAGATACTGCTAAGCTGGCTGTTTTCATTCATGGAGTTGACAAGAATTTAGACATGTTGAAGCGCTTATAGCACTGTGTCTAAAGAAAGGAGTTGACATTTACAATGCCACAAAAGCAACCCTTCAAAATTTCAAGCTAAGTATGCAAAAGCTGGTGGGAGTGATGACAGATGAGGATCCAAATGATTGGCAGGGATTCAGGATGCGTTAAATTTCTGAAAGAATCAAATTAGTCAAATTTAGTTTCTCACCATTGCATCAATCATCAGGAAAATCTTTGTGCAAAATCCCTAGGATTCAACAATTTGATAAAAGTTGTCACCGGGTTTGTAAATTTCATCCAACAAATGGAATTGAATCCAGCAGTTCCAAAATTTTCTTGAAACTGGATATAATCAAGATCACAGCAATATCATATACTTGTGTGAAGTACAATAGCTGAGCCACACAAGGGTGCTCAAAAAAAATTTTGAACAGAAAGATACTGTCCAAGAGTTCATGACAGAGAAAGGCAAACCAGTGATAGAGTTTAACAATTCCAAATGGATGGGCAACTTCACTTTCCTTATGGACATCTGTCATTTGAATGAACTCAATACAAAGCTCCAATCAAAAACTCAATTAGTTCATGCTCTCTGCAACCACATCAAAGCTTTCAAAATAAAATTAGAATTATTAAAAAGTCAGTTTTTAAATCAAAATTTGACTCATTTCAAAACCATGGCACAACTAAAGGCCACTGAGTACATTTCTGGTTATGCAACCACCATAACCTAGCTTCAGAATGAGTTTTAAGAGAGATTCCAGAATTTTGTTGTTCAAGAAAAACATGTGATGCTAGTGATCAACCTGTTCACTGTAGATGTGTACACTGCTCCTGCAGATATTCAGATGGAGCTCATTGAACTCCAAGCTGACACTGAACTTAAAATCAGAAGTTTTAATTTTGGAGTTCCAGCAGAAATACTTGCCTATGCTACTCACTATGAGTGAAGTGTTATGATTGAATGATTTATCGTTGTAGGACTGTTGCTCTCTGTGGCGAGACTTTTTAACGGGGAGATCGGCTCGCATTTGCGCCTTGAAGTTGGGAACCACAGAAAACCAACTTCAGCCGCCACCACTGTGGGGTTCGAACCCGGATCCTCGCATCGTGAGTCTGTCACTATAACCACTCGACCACCACAGCGGCATTAATAATATTTTGAACACAATAGGTATATAACATGATGAAAACTTACTTTTTTGCATATTACAATGTTTTATTTTTAAACATTAATTTATTACAATTAAAACAAAATATTAATTATAATTTGAAATTTTGAATTTTTCAACATAAAAGTCCAGAACATATAAAATATAATTTTGTGGTTCATTTTATCTAACATACTAATTACCTGTGCTCAATTTGCTAAGCGGGATAGAGCTGCTTATTCAAAATATATATAATAGGGCATCAGAGTTAAATTTGAGACTTCAGAAACTAAATCAGTAAAAAACTTATTGTCAATGATGTCAATAGTTTTTAACCTGATAGGTTAAATAACAAAACACTTACTTCAATGTAGATTAAAGGGTTTTATAATCGGAATTATAATTGCTGAAACAAAATCTGTTTTGATATTTCAAATTTTCTGATCTGTCCAAAATTTTATTCCTTCTAAAAATTCTCACACACACAGCATCTGTTAATACACTAATTAAACTCATTTATTTTCACCTAAAAATTTCTTAGCTAAGGATGTATAAATTCCAGGGTTGATAAAAAAACCAAAAAACTGGGTTTTTTTGGTATAAACAGTTTTTTTTTTGTTTTAAATAGTATTAAAATAAAAACAATTTCTGAAAAATTATTGAAACTTCTAATAATTAATTAAAAAATATTTATTAATGTAATTAACACTATTCCTATATTGATTAATCAATAAAAATTTCTTATATTTTAACAAAAACCAACTTTTGCAATTTAATTATTTTTTGCTTAACTCAATGGATTACTTTGTGTGTGTTTGAAAATTCTTTTAATGTAATCACAGACGTGCCAACTTTTGGAATTCAGAAATACGGAGATTCTCCCGAAGGGGGGTATCCAGGGGGTTGCTTCAGGAGTATCCAAGCAAATCTTCAAGTCATTCTGACCAGTACTTATTGTAGTTTTTGAATCAAAACTTTAATTATAATCACCCTGTATATAGCTGATTATTTTTCATAAATCTGTTACTACTACTATACAGTAGAACCTTGATTAACCGGGCTTAACAGTGAAAGTATAAAAAAAAAACTATTGAATATTAAGACTGGGAGATATACAGTAGATATGCTACTTGTTATGGGAAAGAAAATTAAAATGTATGTGAGGTAATGTAACCACTAGTAAGGCAGTTTTAGTGTAAACAAGCTACTCCCTTGAGGGTCACAGAGTGGGTGTATATGTATGCCCATTTTTGTTCATGTCCATTTTTGTTTATTTTTTATGTATTTGTTTATTTATTATGTATTTTTGTCTTGTCATCTGTCTTTCTTTGTATTTTGTAAGGTGTTCTATAATAATAATAGTACACTAGTCTTTGTCCTTTAAGAACAGCTGGTGTCTTTATTGGATTATAGGACCACCTGCCCCTAGCATGATGGTGCCACTACTGTTGCTGCTTCTTTGTGAAGGGAAAAAGAAACCTGTGAGATAATACACCACTACATTTAGATGTGTGATGCAATCCTTATTTTGAATTTGCTAAAGACAGAGCATCAAAATGTAGCCAAATGTTAGAAAATGTGGTAAGAATGAGAAATTTTGGCTAATAATGAATCAATATCATATTTTTCAAGGAAAAAATTATATTTAGGCCACTTTTATCTGATTTTTTTTTAAAAACAACCCTGATAAATTCACAGAGTTTTAAAGATTAGTTTAAACCAAAGCAGAGCTGGACAGGATTTGATAACCAAAGCATTTGTTTTGCCCGTTTAAATACAGCTTCAATTGGAAAACCATTGCATTATAAATGCTAGTAAATCTACCATATCATAGTGCAAAATTAAGGATAACTAAGTTTGACTAAGGATAAGTAACAGGAGTTTCTTAAGCATCATGTACAAGCTAGCATTGCCAAATTAAATGGCATTTTAAATCTACAATTTAGTATTTTGATCGCTAGATATACACTGCTCAAAACAATTAGGGGAACACATGGTTTTAACAAAATTGCGCAAAGATGCATACCGATAAGTAACATAAAATGAATCATCCATAATTTAAAGCCTAGCAGGAAACGGAAGAAGAAAACTTCATATGCAAATCAAAGTTCATGACGTCAAAAACCAAAAAAAGGAGATAAGGGCAGAAATCGGGATGTTGCAGAAACGTCTGTTTTACTGCCGTAACTGTGAAATTCGATTGCGAAGTATTGTTTTTTGAGACAAGGTGACTTGAGGATCTCTCAACAACGTGATTTACCAGAATCCATGGCATGGCGTGTTATAGGCAGACTGGAATCCGGGCAAACACAACGTAGTGTCGCGGACGCTGTTGGAGTCGCCAGAAGTGTTGTTGCAAGGCTGTGTTGCAGCCACTTTGCAGCTGCAAAGACGGTTGCTCTTGGCACAGGACGAAGGGTGTCCAGCCAAACAGTATGTAATCGGCTTCATGAGGGAGGGCTCTATCAAAGAAGATGGGCTGCTGAACATCGAGATTGGGAGCAACATGATTGGAACCAAGTGCTGTTTACAGACAAGTCCCGATTCAGTCTGGAGTGTGACACCCGACGTGTTCTGGTATGGAGGGACAGGGGCTCAAAATAACCCCGCATTCGTTCGTGAGAGGTCACAATACAGACGAGCTGGTTGGATGGTATGGGGTGGAATCAGCATAGGCGGACGTACGGACCTGAATATCATTCGGAATGGCACTTTGACGGCCCGAAGGTATGCAGACGAGATACTGCGACCTCATGTCATCCCTTACGCTGGAGCCATTGGAGATTCCTTTGTTTTCCAGGATGATAATGCCCGACCGCATAGAGCTCATCTGGTGAACATGCTTGAAGCTGAAACAATACAGCGTATGGAATGGCCAGCGTGCTCTCCTGATCTGAATCCAAGCGAGCATGTTTGGGACATGCTCGGACGACGCATTGCTGTGCAACCAAGGCCGCCTGTTACTGTCCGAGACTTGCAGATTGCACTTCTTGAGGAGTGGAACAGTATTCCCCAAAGTCTGATCTATAACCTCATCGCATCCATGGCAAACAGGTGTGCAGCAGTCTTAGCTGTTCGAGGAGACCACACGCCCTATTAAAACTCATGCATCATGTCTAAACAGCACTTTTTTTTTATAATTTACATGTAACCAAATTGTTGCCCTAAATCATCTTTTCATGTTTTTCCCATATTTTCAAAGAATTAAAGCTTAATTCCAAATTTTTTTACGTCTTTTTTTTGTATTGCGCATTGATACGCGTGTACTATCCATTGTATGCCAATACGTGGCAGTCTCGCACGGTTTTCTTCACTATTTTGCTTGCTCCCCTAATTGTTTTGAGCAGTGTATTTCAATGTTATGCACAATAAGAGTATCATTTTAAATATATCTTAGTGATTATCTAGATAATTTAATAACAACGTAAATCAACATTACATATATGATGTAATAAGCTTTTTTAAACACTTATCTGTTGTAAAATGAGTACAGCAGATGGTTTATATCAAAGCGTATATATAAGCAGTTAAAGAAATTTTGGAAGGTCAATAATCATCTTGAATCAGAGAATGTCAAATCATTCTATAGTTTTCCCTTTAGTGTTTGTTATGTTCTATTCAAATTGTATATTTTATAAGAAAAAATATATATATATTGTCCAAAATAATTTTGTAGAGAGTAGAAAATTATTTTACAATCATATTAAATATTCATTCTTTGTATAACAGTCACTTTAAACATTACATGCAATTAATGTGTTTATTTCCAATCGGAATTTTTATACTGGAAAGCAATATTTGAGGTTTTTGACATGACAGTTTAAACCGTCAGAAACCACCATGTCAAAAACCTGCCAACCTTGATTATCGTGCATTTGGTTATTTTTCTAAATGCAAATAAGATTTTAATACAAACTTTAGCATAAGAATTAATAAATTTTTGAGTTGATGAGTTTTTTACATTGCTGTAAAAACTGCAGTAAATGCTTTAACAACAAAAGTGAGTGACAACAGCGAACGGTTGTGTTTATTTGTAACTCCGTAATTTTTCTTCTTTTTTATTAATAGGTTCAAATAACTGTCAATGAGTTGATTTATGTAAGTATCTAAGCTCCATTCATTTAATTACACTGTTTAATTACACTGGCACGTGCACGGATCCAGTTGAGGTTTTTGATTCACTCAAATGCAATGTGTGTTAACAAAGTTTCGATTTTATGTGTGGCGGTTTCAGCAGCAAGGCCATGCAAAAATTTTTCTAGGATAAGCAGAAAAAATGTGTACGTCCTCTTCCAAGGATCCTTTTGCTGGCAGCAGTGTTTTCTTGAATATTTGAGATTTCTTTTAGAAGATCATGCAACAAAACACAGAACTCAAGGGCTTTGTAACTAACAAGCTGGAAGAATTCAAACAGGTGATTGACTTAAATAATGCTGTCATAAAAAATCTGAAGAACTCAAGTTCAGCTGTGCAAAACAAAAATTAAGAATTGCAATCCAAAAATGAGGCTCTTGCAACCGAAAATATGGAGATTAAATCCGAAATTAGGAAACTGCAATATGACATTATGGAGTTGAAGCAATATTCAAGATGCACTAACATGTAGATTACTAATGTCCCAGAATTAGAAAATGAGAATCTGTCCCAGATCCTTTTGAATATAGGATCAACAACATAGTGGTTGCACACTGTGTGCCTAGTATGTATTAATAAAGGCAGACCTAAACTGATTATAGTTCAATTCTCGTCCAAGCTGGTACGTGATGTTGAAGAGACTGAAAGATGCGTCACACACAGAAATCAATTTCAGATTCTCTGCTATCCCAATATATTTCTATGAGCATTCAACTCCTGAGCTGAATAATTTGTACTTTCTTATAGTTATGTTTAACTTTGAATTTCCATATAAGTTTGGTTGAGTATGTGACGGCAAAATTTTCTTATAAAAGAATGAATCATCCAGTCTTACGAATAAACTCTGAAAAGGACTTATCTTTGATTTCTTAACTGATATAATAACTGAACCTGAACATGATTGTAAAATTACTTCAAGTCTGGAAGATTTAAGTTCATTTTTGATGTCTTTGTCAACCAAGTATAATTTAAATATATTTCATATAAATAATTCAGAGTTTGCAAGCTAACTATGATAATTTTTTAGCAGAATTTTCAGGTTGTTTAAACAAATTATCTTCATTAATTTTTTTCTGAAATCTGGATTTATAGTACCATAACTTCCTGTATATAATCTGCGGATAATATGTTATAAAAGTGGTTAAACATTAAACAATGTGGATTACCTACCCCTGCGGAAAATCTGCAGAAAATGTTATCAGCAGCTAAAAGGTGGTACAACCAGTCAAGTGACTTTTTTCTGCAACTGCTTTGCACCCACCTAATCCTTAGAGGAGATATATTATTCCTCCTCTAAGACCTAATCAGAAAGAATTTTGAGATCGCTGGTCAGCGAGCGAGACTATCAGAGTTTTATACACCTACACACATGTACAGTGTGTCTGGGTGAGTAATGTTTGAAAAGCCAAAGCAGTTTGTTAGTATTCCTTCATACAGTAAAACCCCTCTTAACGGACACCCCTCAGATGCGGTCACCCCCTCTTTTACAGTCAAATAATAATTTCCTCTTGTATACCAAAAAAGTATGCATTTCAAACTTCTGATTAATGATACCCCTCTTTTACAGATGAATTTTTCTGTCCCATCGGTGTCTGCAAAAGAGAGGTTTTGCTGTATTTTTTAAAAATGGAGACAGGATAGCGTATGAGTTACACTGTTCAGTTCAAATTGCAAGTAAAAAAAATTTTCGAAAGGATTAGAAGTTTGATGCAATCCAAAATGGTGGGTGAATGAGGAAACCATAATTTCATGGCTAAATAGTGTGAGGCATAAAAGAAAAGGCAGCATTTTTAAGCCACGTGCTCTCCTAGTTATGGATTCAAAGAAAGTTCACATTCAAGAAAATGTAAAAGGCACCTGCAAAAATTGTGGTGTTTGTCTTTGTCATTCCTGGCGCACAAATGGATTGATTATTGAAACACGAGGTAAGTTTTCATTATTATTATTTTCAAATCATGTGGATAATATGCTGATGCAGATTGTAATATTTCCCCCTTCAAATTTTTCTTATCAAAAAGAAAATGGGAGATTGGCAATTTGTTATTGACTATAAAAAACTTAACAAAATTACCACTCCAGATAGGTACCCCTTGCCATCTATTGACCAGATACCAGGGTTGGTAAAAAAACCAAAAAACCGGGTTTTTTTGGTTTAAACCAGGTTTTTTTGTTTTAAATAGTATTAACATTAAAAACAATGAAATTTCTGAAAAATCATTCAAACTTCTAATAATTAACTAAAATGAAATGGTTATTAATGTAATTAACACTATACCCATACTAATTAATCAATAAATATTTCTTAAATTTTAACAAAAACCAACTTTAGCAATTTAATTATTTTTTGCTCAACTCAATGGATTAATGTGTTTGAAAATTCTTTCAATGTTATTATTAATCATATAGTATATAAAGGTTTTTCTCCAGTTACTTTCAGTATGCTTAATTAGGAAGCTATTTTGAAAAAAGTAATAAAAATTAAGTGAATATAATGTATTTAATGAAGCATAAATAATGCAGATTAATTAGCAATGATTTACGATATACAGGGTGATTATAACTAAGGTTCTGATTTCAAAACACTGTAAAAAAAGAACGATTATCAAAATGACTTGAAAATTGACATGAATATTTCTAAAAAAATGCAATTTTATTTCATAAAGGGGAAAAAATACTTAAAAATGTAAAATTAATGACATCAACATGTGGGAAATTTGCTCGCAGAATGGAAACGATAGCCAGTCATGGCAAAATGATACCTTAATTATAGTATTGCATGATTTCATAATTCATGGAAGCATCACAAAAAACGAAGTAATTGAACAAATAACTACAACTTACTTAAGAAATGTTAAATATGTTGTCCAACCTGAGGTTGAAAGCACAAAAATTGTTGTTCAACAACAGAATCGGAGTATGCCATGGTCATGATGTAGATGTGCTTGCAATTCAGCTTTATTAAACCAAATGCCCCCCCCCCCCCCCCGTTAATATTCCTGAGGAACTTCTAACATAATATAGGGAATGTGCTGGAGATTGCAATTCAAAGTTTGCAATCTGACCACTGTTTATTACACCCACAGCCAGAAGTTGCAAAGGTTAAGGTGCATCCTGTCAAAATGGGTCTTCAGCAGCTGCTTTGCTGGTATTGCATCTTGATAGAAGTTCTATCCACACACTGATGCTGTGGAAGTGCTGAAATGATGTGGTTGCACAAAATAGATTATACTGCTGGCCAAGTACAGCATCATCTACTTGCACATTTTGCACTTTTTTCTTTTGCGAAAGAAACTTCCATTGCTTCAGGAGTATCCATGTAAATTTTCAAGTCATTCTGATCAGTACTTATTGTAGAACTCTGATTAACTGGGCTTAACAGTGTTAAAGTATAAAAAAAACTACTATTGAATATTAAGACTGGGATATATACAGTAGGAGACGTGCTACTTCTTATGGGAAAGAAAATTAAAATGTATGTGAGGTAATGTAACTACTAGTACACTGGTCTTTGTCCTTTAAGGACAGCTGATGTCTTTATTGGATTATAGGGCCACCTGCCCCTAGCATGGTGTCACTACTGTTGCGGCTTCTTTGTGAAGGGAAAAAGAAACCCTGTGAGATAATACACCACTACATTTAGATGTGTGATGCAATCCTTATTCATGAATTTGCTAAAGATAGAGCATCAGAACGTAGCCAAAGGTTAGAAAATGTTGTAAGAATGAGGAATTTTGGCTTTTATATATAACTTTAAATAACTAAGACACTTCATATGAAAAATATATATATATTCTGGCCACTTTTATGAGACTTTTTGAAAAAAACCACTTATAAAATCTCATGTCATTTAAAGATATACCATCAGAATGTACCCCAGGGATATAAAATGTGGTAAAAATGAAACATTTTGGCTAATAATGAACAAATAGGATATTTTTCAAGGAAAAAAATTATATTTAGGCAACTTTTATTTGATTTTTTGAAAAAAACCACTTGGTTTAACCAAGTTTTAAACCAAACAACCCTGCCAGATACTACAAAGAATTGGCAGTTAAGCCTTTATATCCACATTTGACTTAGCATCCGGATATTGGCAAGTGCCGGTAAAGTTTGAGGATCGTGACAAAACTTCTTTTGTCACGGACTCCAGCATGTACCGCTTTCAGCACATGATGACTATGGTACTTGGTGGGGAGGTGTACAGAATTTTATCTGGATGACATTGTTGTTTATAATTCAACTTTTGAACAACATTTACAAAATTTAAGAATTGTTTTTTCTTGTCTTCAAAAGGCGGGGTTAACATTGAAAATAGAAAAATGTGGTCTATTTAAGAATAATTTGGAATTTTTGGGTCTAAATTTATCCCGTGCAGGATGGCACATTAAACCTACACAAACTGAGGCTATTTCTCAATACAAAAGACCAGTATATGTAAAACAACTCCAGCGATTTCTTGGCCTTTGTAGCTGGTATAGACAGTTTGTTCCTCACTTCAGTAATATTGCATATCCTTTATATCAATTGACAAAAAAATATATAGATTTCATTGGACAGATACATCAGCAAGCATTTGAGAAATTAAAGAGGGCCTTAATGGATACTCTAGTATCAACAACCAGAAAGGAGGGTTGTAGGTTAAAAATTTATACTGATGCTTCGGGTATAGGCATAGGTGCTGTTTTACAGCAAGTTGAACCTGAGGGCGAGAGACCCTTAGGTTTTCCTAGTCATACGCTCAACTCGGCCGAGTAGAATTATTCAGTTTCAGAGTGAGAGGGTTTAGCAGTAGTATGGGCATGCCATAAATTTAGAGGTTCCTTCACAGGGGAGCCTGTAACTGTGGTCACTGACCATAGGGCTGTAGCCTGGTTTTATGACACAAAAGATCTAAAGGGAAGGCTCAGTGGGTGGGCCCAACTTTTGCAAGAATATCCTCTTTGCTTTGAGTACCACAAAGGTTCAACAATGCAAGTTCCCGACTCCTTGTCACGGATGCCCTCTTCATCAAATGATGAAATGGATTTTGAGGAAGTTATTGATAACAGATTACTTTTATTTTCCCTTTTGGATGTTTCGGAAATGGTTACCAAACAGAGACTGGAATACACAGACATCATAAAATATTTTCAAGAAAAAAATTTGGGAAAAAGGGTTGCTGACCATAAATTGGAAAAATATTATGTTTAAGAATCAGATAAATTGTATTATTCACATAAACATGCAAAATTATTGGTTATTCCTAGTGCATGCATAAAAAAATTTCTTATGGAGATGCATAATCATCCCACTTCTGGACACACATGGGGGGGGGGGTAGGAAAAACTTACGAGAGATGCTTAAAGCGAGCCTATTGGCCTGGCATACGAAGGGATGTCAAAAATTATGTACTTAGTTGGCCTATTTGTCAAACACGAAAGTTTGAAAATAAAAAAAAAGTGGGGTCCTACGATGTCCTTGACTGCAAATTTCCCAGGTGAGGTCGAGGGAGTGGATACCATGGGTCCTTTTCCTGTTTCCTCTAGGGGAAATGTACATCTTTTGGTTGTAGTGGATTACTATTCAAAATGGGTTGAAGTTTTTCCCCTTCGCAGAATAACAGCTTCAGTGGTGGCCAAAAAATTTGTATTTGAGTATTGTGCAAGATTTGATTTCCCAAAAAATCTTGTTTCCGATAATGGTCCATGTTTTTTTGTAATTTGTTGAAAGAAACTTGTAATGTCCTGAAGATAAAACAGCGATTTATTACCCCATATTATCCACAGTGAAATTTGACAGAAAGAATAAATAAAACATTGAAGCAGATGATTGCCTGTTTTATTTCGGATAACCATCGTACTTGGGACAAAAATTTATCCTCCTTTGGTTTGGCTTTGCGTTCTGTCCCGTCAGACAGCACTGGTATCTCTCCCTCTAAGTTGTTTCTCGGTCGTGAACATACTTTACACTTTGACTGGGCTCTGGATACTCCAATTTGGGAAAGGGCCAATATACCAGATATTTCAGTTCAACAGGTTAAGGAAAGAGTTGAAAAACAGCAAAGGAGGCAGAAGTGCTATTATGATAAAAGGAGAATTCAACACGAGTTTAATGTGGGAGTGTTAGTCCGTACTCATTTCAGATCAAGCGATCCCGAAAATGTTATGGCCAAACTGAAGCCAAAGTGGGATAGACCATTTTTCATTCGAAAAAAAATGTTACCTGTTCTTTATTTGATTTGTGATCAAAATTTTGTGATTGTTGATAAATATAATGCCTGTCTTTCATGGTTCATACTCTTTCAAGTTAAAAAAATTCAAGGAATTTTCAAGCACTTTTCCAAACAAAATTCTAAAATTCAAGGACGTTTATATCACACTCCATAAAAATTGATTTTTTAAAAAAAGTTAAATATATTCCAAATCTAAATTAAAAACTTAGCATTCTTAATTGATAATTAAAAATTAAGTTTTTAAGATATATAACTTCCATATAACAGTTATTTTTCTTGTTTTTATTCATAGACAATAGGCCTACCAAATTCTGAAAGGACTTGCTTTTAAAATAACAATTGAAGTTTAGCATACAAAATGACATTTAAGAAAAAAATCATTTTATTTTTGAAACGATACTAAACTTTATAAGCAAAAAAAAAAATTAGAAAGCATATAGTCAGATGCATTCATTAATTTAATATTCCGACATATCAGGGTTTAATCTAGATAAAAAATTCCTATAGCAGAAAAGCTAAAATGGGGGAAAAGCTTTAGCAAAATGTTACAATGCTAATGATTTATGGTTGGATGTCTTCTCGTTTCCTATCCCCTGTACGCATTTTTGCGAAAGCGGCTACTACTTCTTTCGCATTTTGCGAAAAATGCAACTGTAGCTTAAACCCTGTGACATATACAGTTGAATTCCGTTATAACAAACTGCAAAAGACTGAAGAAATAACTTTGTTATAATGAAATTTCGTTAAAAAGGAATTCCAGGTCATTTGCATTGTTCCTACGTAAACTTATCTGCGGGATTAGAAAAGCGTTCATTAAAATGAGATTTTTGCTATAACGGTATTCGTTAAAACAGGATTTGACTATCTGAAAAAAATATTGGAGCGATATTAAACGTTTCCACCAAAAAGGAAAACCTTGAATAAAAAGCATTATTATTCACACTTCAAGCTATGAAAAACTATGTAACAGCTTAATCAAAAAAGCATGAAGAAAAATAAGCATGAATTTTTTTCTAATTTTCTGGAAAAGAATGTTCTTCGATTTTTCTACAATCTCCTAATGTTCTGGAGAAACTGAATTCTACCATCCTGAATCTTCACCCAAGCAACAAATACTTTCATCACACTTGTTTAAATAAACTGAAGAGCCAAAAAAACTGGTACAGGCATGCGTATGCAAATAGAGAGATATGGAACCAATCAGAGTAAGGCGCTGCGGTCGGCAACGCCTATATAACACAACAAGTGTCTGGCATAGTTGTTAGATCGGTTACTGCTGCTACAATGGCAGGTTATCGAGATTTAAGTGAGTTTGAACGTGGTGTTATAGTCAGCGCACGAGAGATGGGACATAGCATCTCCGAGGTAGCGATGAAATTTGGATTTTCACGTACGACCATTTCACGAGTGTACCGTGAATCCAGTAAAAAATTAAATCTACGACATCGCTGCGGCCAGAAAAAGATCATGCAAGAACGGGACCAACGACGACTGACGAGAATCATTAAACGTGACAAACATGCAACCTTTCCGTAAATTGCTGCAGATTTCAATGCTGGGCCATCAACAAGTGTCAGCATGCGAAACATCATCGATATGGGCTTTCGGAGCCGAAGGCCCACTCGTGTACCCTTGATGACTGCACGACACAAAGCTTTACGCCTCGCCTGGGCCAGACAACACTGACATTGGACTGTTGAGGACTGGAAACACGTTGCCTGGTCTGACGAGTCTTGGTTCCAATTGCTTCGAATTGATGGACGTGTACGGGTATGGAGACAACCTCATGAATCCATGGACCCTACATGTCAACAGGGGACTGTTCAAGCTGGTGGAGGCTCTGTGATGGTATGGGGCGTGTGCAGTTGGCGTGATATGGGACCCCTGATATGTCTCGATACGACTCTGACAGGTGACAGGTACGTAAGCATCCTGTCTGATCACCTGCACCCATTCATGTCCATTGTGCATTCCGACGGACTTGGACAATTTCAGCAGGACAATGCGACACCCCACACGTCCAAAATTGCTACAAAGTGGCTCCAGGAACACTCTTCTGAATTTAGATACTTCCGTTGGCCACCAAAAACCCCAGGCATGAACATTATTGAACATATCTGGGATGCCTTGCAACGTGCTGTTCAGAAGAGATCTCCACCCACTCTTACTCCTACGGATTTATGGACAGCCCTACAGGATTCATGGTGTCAATTACCTCCAGCACTACTTCAGACATTAGTCGAGTCCATTCCACATCGTGTTGCGGCACTTCTGTGTGCTCGCGTGGGCCCTACACGATATTAGGCAGGTGGACCAGTTTTTTTTGGCTCTTCAGTGTATCTTCACATTTATTTTAATTGAATTTTATCTTACTCCTACAGATTTATGGACAGCCCTACATGATTCATGGTTCATTCTCAATTACCTCCAGCACTACTTCAGACATTAGTCGAGTCCATGCCACGTCGTGTTGTGGCACTTCTGCGGGCTCGCGGGAGCCCTACACGATATTAGGCAGGGGTACCAGTTTTTTTGGCTCTTCAGTGTATTAATTCCTAAATAATTAAAAGATGAACTGTGCCATCTCCTATTTACTAGACAGTATCACACAAATTATCTTTTTAAAAAATCATGCAACTTAAATAAATCAAGACACCTTGGTTCATGTGTTTCATATAAATCAGTGTTATAAATAATGTGTCTAAACACAAGAAAAAAGCTAGAGGGATATATATACCACATATATTTTATTACATATTAACTTATCAGCCACTTGCACAGCAGACTCCTGCATTAAAGTAAGGCTACAATAAAACAAATTCAATTTTTCATCGAGTCTATAATTTTCACTAATGACTCTTGTTTCTCTTTCGCACTTCTACACAAACTATTGGACTTTGCTAAAAATGTCATGTCACCCAATTCCTCTGCTTTTTCATTAAAACTATATTTCTGCAAAGCTTGTATGTCGTTTTCCAGGATGGGTTTTTTTCAGTTCCATTAAATCAGAGTGTTGACAATCTTTCTTTTTTCTGCAATGCTCAATTTTTGGTTTTCAAGATATTCTGCATATCTTTTTCGAGCATTCAAAACATATGTTCTCATGCTTTTTGTAATATTGACATTCACAGCTTTTCCACCTGCATGTACATGAATATAATCACAAATAAGCCTCTGTGCAATGTATGAGTTTTCACCAAGATTCCCAACCTCTATCTTCTTATTGATGCTGAAGTCCCTTTCAACAGTAGCCTGGCCATGGCTCAACAATGTCAAACGTTTCACGATTCCCATAAATTTTGGTACTTTGCTTTGTTCATCGTTTCAAAGAACAGTTCATCAACTCGAGCATTTCTTATATCAAATTCTTTATACCGCGAGTAATTTCCTAAGACTACTTCTTCCAAGTAAACATTGTATTCTTCCATGATTGTATCGCTATCATTTTCTAAAACTTGACCCTTTTCAACAAGTGAGTTCAAAACATGTTTGAATCGCAGTATGAAAAGTTTTTGTCAAACATTTTATGAGGGTCAAAACAAGATTCCTCACAATAGAAAATTGAGCTGGTGTACGCTCAATGAATTTCTGCACCAGATGAATCAATAAGTTTTTGAAATCTTTACGAAAATCAAATATTTGTAAGTCACTTACTGATTTGGAGCTGAGTAGTTTTTTCATTGCGTTATTGGCTGCAAAGCCAGCACCATTGAGTTCTATATTAGAATGATTTTCTGAATCAGAGACATCTAGTTTCAAAAATTTAAGCATGGTATTCGCAGATGATAAAATATCTGTTTTTACAAATCGCTGCAACAATGAAGACAAAACTCTTCTGTAATCTTCAACCAGAAAAAAAAAATCATTGGCTGATCGGTCTGATATGCAGTCAAAAAAGGTTGAAGAGCTTTTGCAACAGATAAAAAAGCTTGCAGTTTCGCAGGCAACAATTTGTCTTTAATATGCCTCCTAAAAATATCATAAGACTTGCACTGCAGCCTGGTCCCCTTTTTCTCTACGGCAGAAGCATACACTTCCAAACATGGAAGCAATTGCAGAGCACATTCTGCAACAGGCACATTCTCTAACCAGCGGTGGCACACAAATTTCTTTGGGAAAGTAGTAGCTTCAGCTATTTTTATGAAATCCTCACACCTTGCAGGGGAATCTTTAAACAGGTTGTAGATACTGGACAGGAAATCATCAATTTCCCATCCACTTGCCGAACACTTCCTTTTGAATGCATTGTGCACACTATGCAAGCTGCACGTTCCTATATCTAAGATTTGTTTTTGAAATTCCTTGTATACTTCATGTGTGATCTAAAGCACTTCAAATTGACGTTTGGTCCATCCATAGATACTTGTATCGACAACTTCAATGGGGAAATGGTATTCTTGAATGCTTCCAACATGTCGTTTGATGTTGAGTGTCTCAAAAAAACTGATGTTAAAAACATGGTTTTTACCATATTCTCAGTCCAAAACCGAACATGCAAATGCAAATAGAGTTGCTTTTCGTAACCATTTGGTTCAATGTTTCATCAAACAATACCACATAAGAGTCTTGTTTAACAAGCTCTTCGAATAACACATCCTTAAAATATGGTGCAAGACCAAATGCAGTGTGTAATAGGCTGTTTTTTTTCCCCCCACATGTAAACATTGATGCACCCTGGCTATCTGGAAGCATTTTTTTGAAAACATCAGCAATGTTTTGGTTTGACTTGTATGAGTGGTGATTTTTTATGGTGTGCAATGTCCAAAGAATCTCTGCATCAATCACTTCGCTTTTCACCAAATGTCCTTGAATCAAACTATTGGCTGGAGTGGGATTGCACTCACCTTCTTGATTTGCAGAGGCATTCGTGGCAGCGGGAAGTCTCATCGGAAATGGATTTGTTGTCCCCTTGATTTTCAGAAGGTCACAGTGTTTTTTACTTTTCATATGGGACTTCAAAGCAGATTCACCAATGGAAGCAATGTTGATGATTTTATGACACAGTATACATTTAGCTGCATGTTTATTGGGTTGACTTTGAAGCCAAGTCTGGTAGGGAGGATCACTGAGCCACAAATTACTGAATACACACTTTCCACTCATTTTCTTATATCGTGAACGGTAATAAAGAAAGTAATGAAAAAAAAAAAAAAAAAGAGTCGACATGCTTCGTCAGAAAAGGTTCTGAGGGAGATTAGAAGGGAAAAAAAAGAAAAAACTAAATGAAAACGTAACAACGAAAATAAAAAAGGAAAAAAAATAGCCTAAGAAGGGCCTTTTTACTATAATGTTAAAAAATAACCTATTAAATCTTAAAATCTATCAATTCAGACAAAACGCATCGAAAAAAAACTAGAATGGCGAGCCGAACAAAGAAATCTGAGTAACACAGCGTTATCGTGTTTTGCTGCCAGATTTTAGGTAACAAGCAATAAGGAAAAATACCTCTGGTTTATGTGACTAGACTATAGGTCCCGCAAGTCATTGCTATTGCTTCACTCTTTTTTGTATGGGTTGAACGTTTGAGAGGAGCGGGGAATCGGAAAAAAGAAATTTAAGGCAGAAAAATCTTTTCAAGCACTTTTTCAAAAGGACTGCTACGAATTTTCAAGCACTTTTAAAGACTTGAAAATGAACTTTTTTTTTTTTCAAGCACTTTCAAGGATTTTCAAGGACTGTACGAACCCTGTATCTTAAGGCCTTTCTTATGGCTGGGGAGAAAGGAGAGATTAGTCTCGAAACTAGTGAATCGTTTACTGGTCAAGAAGCCTCCCATGTTCAGGAACAGACGTATCAGTCAGAGGATGTTAATTCTAGTCAAAATGTTATTGCATCTTATGGTAAGCCTAGTCAAAATTCGAATCTTTCTACTGAACATGTACCTAGTGACGAGACAGTGCCAAAGGTTAGAACTCGTTCAAGTTTTCATAATCCTTATAGATTTTATGAACTGATGGTCCCTCTACAGCGAGGTTGGCAAAGAATGCTAGTTAAGAGAAGGAAAGGACCTCATGTAGACCTGTATTACTATAATCCTGACGGTTTAAGATTCCGTAGCTCAGTAAAGGTTCTTCGTTATCTCAGTCAACAAGACACTGATCTTCGAGTTGAAAATGTCTGTTTCAATGGTCAAAAGTCTACAGGGAGATAGTTATCGTGTTGTGGGCAAACGGCACTAACAAAAAAAAAAACCTTCAAAATTCCATTGTTCTACTTAGGTTAGACATTATTCTATGTTGTCTCTGTGTTTCACTCTTTTTTTGAGTGTGTGGGCAAAATTATTTTTTTTCCCTGTAGTTGAGAAAATATTTTTTTAGGGTATAAAATTTTCTTTTGTAGAGGGGAGGAAGTGTAACATGACGACCTGGGATCTCTTACAAATCTCAATGTTCATCTAATCTTGTTTAGGCCCCAGGGTTCAATGGCTACCGGAAACCACGCTAGGCTACCGCTGGCGATTCGGTTCTGGACAGTTAGTTTGCTTAGTCTGACGGTCCGGGGTGGGGTCTCCTAGCCGTCGGACTGCCGACGTCCCATATAAATTCGGGTTTACATCCATGTCAGGGATCCCAATAGCTCGTCTAGTTACCTTCTCTTTCCCTCTGGGGGTTCCCGTGGCTCTTCGATGGGAACCGTGTCGAGTCGTCAAACTCAATTTAATTAATTGTGCAATATAATGTAAATGTTCAGCAAGGTGTTATATAAATGTGCAATATAATTTTACCTCCACGCCGTCTGTGGGTCCTAGAACCATCTCACGGTCTATAATGTCATGAGCTTATAAAATGTGCAATAGGCCTGAGAGTTGTGTATCCTGTCCAGATCTCCAATTTGTTATGTTTGGTTGCCAGATTCAGTATTATAATTTTTACAATATTTCCTTTTCTCTCATGAAGTTATGTAAATTAGATGCAAGCTCAATACCGTACCTTCTATCTTGTGATTGGTTCTGTCATGAAGCATTGTGGAAACGCTCCTGTATAAAAACCAGATAGAGATCTGCACGACTTACTCTACTATTTCCGACTAACTTCCTGTCTTCATCACTAAGGCGTCACGCCCTGTTGAGGTGCGAGCTAGATAGTCTCTCAGATAGAACAATGTGTTAAAATTGGGAAGGTGCGCCTTTGGCACCTCACCTGTCTTATCGCTTGACTTCATGTGATAATTCAACGTCGTCGATATCCCGTCGTCAGTGTACTGGTTAGTGACCAGACCGGCTACCCTTTCGTCAGAAAAGGCCTCAGAGATGTGGCCTCAACGCGTGTTTCAAGACACCAAACCCGTCTGAACCTGATGTCGGGGAGTCTTCTGGCATCTTGGAGTGTCTTGTGGATGAAGTGAACTAATCCGTGAATACTTGGACATATCGGTGAGATCGTTCTGTTTTATTGTCTCGTTGTAATATTTGAGAGAAAAGGTTAACTGTGATAATTGTTTATTAAAATGTTTTAACTATTAGTATTAGTTAATCGAATAAATGTTTATAGTTTAGTTAAAGTCTTGTTTCATTCATTATTGTCATCCATTCAATGATTACTGGGGTAAAAATGATAAAGAACTGGGAAATGCAAGATAAACGTTGCACTACTTCAGCAAGAGTTTGTCCAAGCCCGAAAGGAATTATTATATCACGAGGAAAGAGTTGCTCGCAATCATCAAAGCTGTCAAGCATTTCCATCACTATCTCTACGGTCAAAAATTTCTCCTTCGCACAGATCACACCTCGTTGAGCTGGCTATTGAACTTCAAGAACCCTGAGGGTCAAGTTATTAGATGGATACACCAGTTGCAAGAATACTACATGGAGATCCAGCATCGTAAAGGAGCCTCACACGAAAATGCAGATGCCCTATAGAGAAGACAGTGTCCACAAAACTGTCGTCATTGCCTCAAGGCAGAGGAGAAATACGAGCCAGTGAAACCTCTAATGAGACAGATAACATCTCAAGTCTCAAATAACAATCCTTCAAGCGACGAGAACACCCAAAAAGCTCAACTAGAAGATCCCGACATACGACCAATAATGGGCTTGAAGGAATCCGCTGGAAACAAACCGACATGGCAAAACGTTGCCTCTTCCAGTCCAACAACCAAAAGATACTGGGCGCTATGGGGCTCTCTGGAGATGAGAGATGGTGTGCTGTACCGCAAATGGGAATACGAAGACGGGAAAATGTTTAGATGGCATCCTACCAAGAGCCCGTGTGAAAAAAGTTTTGAAAGAGTTGCACGGAAGCCCAACCAGTAGACATTTCGGCATCAAGACACTCCAGAAGGTCCGTGAACAGTTCTATTAGGAAAAGTCCAGGACAGATGTGGAAAAATGGTGTGAGAATTACAACGACTGTGCCGCTCGCAAAGTACTTCCGAAGCACACCCGAGCCCGCCTCCAATGTTACAGCATTGGTGCGCTGTTCGAGAGAATCACCCTGGACATCCTTGCACTGTAACCCAGAACCCACAATGGACTATTTTACCAAGTGGCCGGAAGCATATCCCGTTCCTGATCAAGAAGCAGTGACGCTGCTGGCTGAAGTTTTGGTGCGAAATTAGGTGTCTTGATTCTGAGTCCCCATGCTGATCTATTCCGACCAGGGAAGGAACTTAACTTCAGCGGTTTTTGGGAGCATGTTCAAGCTTCTAGGAATGGAGAAGACGCAAACAAATCTGCTCCACCCGGAATCTGTGGGATGGTTGAAAAATTCAACAGAACCATCCTGAATCATTTCTCGCTCTTCGTGTCGAAGAACCAAAAGGATTGGGACGCAAAGTTACCGCTTTTCTCCTGCTGGCCTACCGAATTGCCATCCATGAGAGCACTGGATTCTCACCAACACAAATGCTGATGAGACGAGATCTTCAGCTGCCTGCTGTTTGGGCAACCGCCAAATGCTTCTCTTCCACTTGAAGAATATGTCCAGGGACTCCAGGAGTGCCTCGAGGATGTACATCGAATCACCAGAGACAGGATCAACATTGGCTCCGAAAAGATGAAGAACCGCTACGATGTGAAGGCCACGTCTTATGACTTCAAGGAAGGGGACCTTGTCTGGCTCTGGAACCCGAAGCGCCGGAAAGGACTGAGCCAGAAACTTCAGACGTCATGGGAAGGACCCTACAGAGTCATGAAGAGACTGAACGACATAGTAGCTCGAATCCAATGTGGTCCACTTCAACAGACTGGCCTCTTACCACAGTGAATGCAACCCGTCGATGTAAGGACTGAATTGTCGGGGCGAACTATTCTTAGAAAGGGG
Source organism: Pholcus phalangioides (assembly GCF_987345545.1). Classification (NCBI taxonomy): domain Eukaryota; kingdom Metazoa; phylum Arthropoda; class Arachnida; order Araneae; family Pholcidae; genus Pholcus; species Pholcus phalangioides. The sequence continues at coordinate 31,744,832 of NW_028301604.1, forward strand.
GGCAATGTTATGATCTATAGATGATAGATGGCGCGATTCTCTTTTTGTAGAGCCCCTAAATAAATATCGCAATCTTCTGTTGGCAACAGCAGATGATACCGCTTTCGGTTTAGCACAAGGACATGCAATTGGAGGAGAACGCAGAAAGTTGGCAAGAACATTCCAGAGGGTTCTGCCCCTCCAGACAGTGGCGCCACAAACCTGGTACTACGAAATAGAAATTTGTGGAATATTCTCAAAGTTTCGACCAGTGCTATAAATAGTTAGGCGATCACAAGAGAGATTCCAGATTAGAGATATTTCGATGAAAAGCCAGTTGTATTTGAACTTTGCGAGAATGTTGTTAGTTCTCTGATTAGCTTGTAAATACGTGTAAATTGCTGTTCTGTAAATAAATATGTGTTTGTCCGTCGAACCACCTCTTGTTTTGCAATCTCTAAGTCTTGTGGAATTTATCCGGAACAATAGACAAAAAATTACAAGACTACAAGAGTGGAAAATTAAAATTTGATTTTTGTAACAGGAAAATTTTTTGATGAAAATTGTTTATTTGGGTTCGAAGGCCATCGTCCGTTTGAGTTAGTTCTCAACGTTTCCCCAACACTAGCGGTTGGCATCGTCAGGAGAACTGATAAAACTTGATCAAAAGTCAACATCCTTTCCGGTTGTATTTATGTACATGAGTGACTTGACATGCACTATTGTTTTGTGATTGGTCAGTTGATCTTATGGCTGGCATGGCAGCGAATTGAAAACAGTTCTTATGCTGGGAGAACCTGATTTGCCGAGAGATGTGGAGTTATCTGATTTGCTGTCGTTGTCATTATGTTACTGGATCTTGATGGGGAAGGTTCTAGTTCTTTTGAGAGCTGGTGTCCAGGATCTGCTCAATTTCAGTTTCTTCTCTTCTATTATAGCTGTTTTTGTGCTTGTATATTTCAATAGCCTCTCTGTAGATTCGCGGGAAGAAGTTATCAACATTAGCTATTACTTGTGTTTTGCTGAATTGTACACTGTGGTTGTCGTTAAGCCGACCTTTCTGTTTGGCCCATTCTGCAGCATCGTTTATTCTCTTTTATTTTTGTAGTCACAGATCTTTTTGTGTTTCCAATATATACATGGCCACAGGTGCACGGTATTCTGTAGATCCCGGTGTTGATAGAGGGTCATGGTGGTCTTTTGCTGATCGCAGCATTTCACATATTTTTCTGGTTGGTTTGAAAATGGTCTTTATATGATGTTTTTCATGACCTTGCCAATTCTTGCCGTCACTCCAGGGATAAAAGGCAGCACAGCTTTTCCAATTGATTGTGACTCCTCATTTTTCGCTAGTGATTCCTTGATAGGGCGTAAGGCTTTTCCGATGTTGTGTTTCGTATACCCATTAGACCAGAAAACTGATTCTAAGGTGTTCAATCGCTTTACTTAGATATTTTTCTTCACGCAGTGTTCTTGTCCACATGATCAAGGTTTTCAGTACGCCTCGTTTTTAGTGAGGATGATTGGCGAGCTTATGAACATATCTTTCGGTGTGAGTGGGCTTGCGATAGATGCTGTGGCCTAAACATTGATCCTCACGGCTGACCAGAACGCCCAAGAACGGGAGCTCTCCTCCTTTCTCTATTTCCATAGTGAGCTTGATGTTTTCGTGAATTCTATCGAGATGGTCCAAGACATGGTTCGTAGGGTCAGGTGGGGTAAAATGGTCATAAAAAGAGGCGTTTTCATCTTTGAAGAGGTATAACCATATGAATTTTTCAAAAATAAGATATCTTTTGGCTGATATTTTACATCACATTCTTAGAGAGAAGATTAGCATATTTTTCAAAAATATTTTTTGAGTGTAATAGTTTTTTTTTCAGCAACTTTTTAAACCTCACTTTTATGACCACGTGAGTGAGTAGTGCATGGGGTAAAATGGTCATACCAAATAATAATGAAATTTTAAGAAAATAATCAGTGGGCATTGAAATTTTATTTAACACATTTATCAAACAATCATTTTCTACTTTTAAATTCATAACTTTTAATGTACTCTATGGTTAAAACTTGGCTTCATTAGGATCTTCAAATACTACTGATCCCTTATTTCATTCATGTCGTCATTTTCAGGAAAGGTATAAAATTTCATTATTTAGGTTTTTTCATGATAATAAATCTTTATTAATCACTTGTCTGATAATTTGCATTATTGGTTTTTTGTTCTCTTCATTATAAACCAGCACCCCACACACACAAAGCCTTCTGACATCTTTCATAAAGTTTGAATAGTTATAGATTTGCCTCAGATCTTCAGGAAATTTTTTCTTTGGCTAGGGGAGTTTAATGAAATTTTTGCATATTTCTATTTTGTGGCAGTCAAAGTTCAACTATTTCCCTTAATTGAGGTTTCTCCTGTGCCATTCTGAACATGTTTTCATTTTGCCTTTGAGTTCTGTATTACCCTTTCGTTTACAGCTGAGATTAACGAGAGCAAGGTTGTCAGTATATGGCTCGTTTCAAGTCTTTGATCCGACACAACACTGATATTAACTAATCTTGACACTTCTTCACCTTCTATGTTCAAGTCAGCCATCCATGAAATTGATTCTGTATCTTTATTTTACTTGGTCGTGAATTGTGAAAGTTCAACATCTACAAAAGGATGAGGGTTGTTCACATTGAGCAATAGATTTCAAGCCTTCAATACCAGTCTCCTTTGCATGTCAACCATGATTTTCTTTTACAATCCTTTTTTCTTGACTTGTTAATGATCCATCTTCTTTAAGAGTGATATGGAATCTTCAACTTGTGTTCTTGCAGCTCACACGATACTCTGATGCTCTTTCCAACAGCTAGCAATACTAATGGAAAAATGTCAGAGTACTGTTGTATATTCTTTTCACATATAGGTTCAAACACCTACTTTCCAAGCACATGTTTGCTCTGGAAAAGAAAAAAATGAACTGTAAAAAGTACATTAAGTAAAAAAATTCAAAGAAAAAAAATTCTTAAAAGTTCAATTATATGTTAGGCAAAATAGCTCCAACAACTAAGTATTAATTAAGCCTAATGCTATGACCACTTTACCCCACATTGTTTAAATTACTATAAAATATGAAATATAATGTTTACAACTTACCAACGAATGAAATAATGTTCTTGAGGCACTACTGGAGTGCCCTGCACAGCCAATCTATAAAAAGTTTGAGAAACTAAAATGGTAGAGAGAAGTTATTCAGGCACTCAAAGAATGGAACCCGAGCTTGAACAATAAAAAAAACTTTTTATTGCCACTAAAATGTTGCTTGGCATAAAATTTTAAGTGAAAAACTTTGCTGCTTGCAAGTGAAAGTTAAAACAAATTTGGTAGCAATACCAATTGAAATTCTGAAGTTATGCCATTTTATGTTCGATATGACCATTTCACCCCACCTGATCCTACTCTTGTAACCAAAAAAAATTCAAGGACTATTCAAGCACTTTTCAAGGTAAAACTGGAAAATTCAAGGACTCTTTTTACAAACTCATATTTTTCACATGAATAATAGGCGCATATTTAATTTTGATTGAAACTTTCAGAGATTACATTTCTACATACTTTATTTCACAACAGCCGTAACGTATATCATACAGTGAATTCAAGACAATACAAAAATCCTAGTTATGGCCCTGCGTCATACTCCCTCAAGTAATATAAGCTCTATGGATTTCAGCACAGATTCACCCATTGAAGCGATATTGAAGCACAGCTTGCATTTGGCGACATTTTTGTCTGGCACACTCAGCAACCAATCTTGATAGCACGGATTTTTCAGCCACAAGTTATCAAAAGTACATACACTTGCCACTCATTTTTTTCTTTCTTTAAAGAACCTTGTACAAGCGCTTCACATCACTTATTAATTAAAAAAATCAATATTTTGTTGACACTAATCAGAGGTAGCTTCGCTCACTTACAGACTGAAAGGCTGAAATTATTTCGGGAAAATGACGTAAAAATTATGAAACTTTTTTTTTTAAGATATTGATTTCTCAAGTCCTCAAGAAAAAATAACTAGTACAAAAGTTAAATGACTTCCAACGACTCCAAATACGTCTACATACGATCACAGGATACATGCTACCATAAAGCCGGGTTTTCCTAGAAGTGGGTTGTTGGGGGCCAGAGCATGCCGGCTCAGTTGAAGAAAAAAAACAACGATCGGAAGTTCATTTAGAACTCTAGCTTTTATTCCATAAAAGTTGCAAGGAAAAAAAAAGATCACTTACGATCATAAAAATAAATAAATAAAACGGCCGACAAATAACAACCGGCAATCTCAGGGAGAAAAAAAAACAATCCTGACATACACGCGGAAAAAAACCAGCCTACAATATAAAGCCGAGCTCCCGTGAGGGGGAGAGCACGCGCTGCCGGCGATTTACATTTTGTGTCGGGCTGAGCGGTTCCACGTGCACAGAGCATAAAAAGGGGAAAAACATAGGTTTTTGGCGCCGCATGAAATGAACTGGATCATTTCGCGTCGACAGAAACGTGTTACATAATCACACTATACGTTTGTGTTTTCCTACCGTGGCGCATCAGCTCACGACCCTGGCATCAGCTGCTCTGTCGTCTGCATGCTCCGGTTTGAAGGGAAGCATCTAGCTCGATGAAAGGAAGTAAAAGAAAATAAAAATGAAGAGAAGATCGGTGAAACACGTTGCGCACAATGGATTTGACTCCTCCAGAAGCAGTCGGCCAATCATGCTCATGCTTTTCCAAAGCTGGAAAAGGCATACTGTATCTTTTTGGAATATTCCATCAAGTAGTGATAAGACATCCCTCAGTGGCACTTTGGTGAACAATGATACAATGTCGAAACTCGCCAGTATGTCATCAGGTTGCACAAGTTGATATCTTATTTTCTCGATGAAGTGACCAGAGTCTTTCACAAATGTGCTTATTTTTCCTATGTATGGCTGCAAGATGGTGGTTAAAACCTTGGCTAGGTTGTAGGTGGGAGATCCAATAGAACTCACAATCGGCCGCAAAGGAACCAGTTCTTTGTGTATTTTCAGCAAACCGTAAATGCAAGGAGAAAGTGCTTCTGTTCTACAGATTCCTTTTTCTCATTCTCAGGTAAAGATAAAGATTTTACCGAACTGTTCATCTTACGCAGGATTTTTTGTGCTGGGTCAGTACTCTATACGTTGATGAATCCAGGAGCTCTGTCATCTTATGGCTGTATTCCTCCGTCTTCATTATTACCATTGCATTTCCCTTGTCTGCTGACAGAATGAGAATGTCTTTGTCACAATTGGGCTCCTAATCGCTCGTAGTTCAGCTGCTTTTAGATTTTTCCGGGGTGGCTTGGCTCTTGTCAAAATTCTGGGTGTTTCAACCCGTATTTCTTTTGCTTGTTCTTCTGACATGTTTCTTTAGGCTGCTTTAACATTGGCGATGATTTCTTCAGTCAGAATTTTGCGTATGGTGATGGCAAAATTTCCTCCCTTGGCGAGCACTGATATTTCATTATGTGTAAGTACCCGATCTGTCAAGTTCACCACAGTCTTTTTCATGTCCATGGGTTAAAAATAACTGCTTGTTATGTCAGGAAAGGAGGCGTGTGTTTATAAGGGGGCAGTTGTGCTCCCGGGCTCCCTATGCACACAAACAGACTCCAGGATATCGCCGCCCTAGGCACTACTAATTTTGCCATCCCTTTGCTCTTATATGTGTGTATTTTGTTTCTTAATTTTTTTCCGAAAAATCATGCTTACACCCCCCTTCCCTCAGCTCTCAATTTTCAAAATGAAAGCCATGTCTTTACTGTCTGTTGTTCCAAATATGGTTTTGAGTAGGGGCCTACTGTTTCATACATACATTCATAGCATTAATGAGATGCCGTAAAAATTGTTAGACATCATTGTGACAATTTGTAACTGTGATAGATTTCATTCATTATGCTTGTTGATCATTTGATCATTTTTGTCGCACCACGGTCATTTTCTGCACACGAGGGCTAATTAGACCGGGACCTACAATTTATTGCCGATTCCGAACGGCAGGCTTGTTTTTATACTCATCGAGAGGTTGGCGCGTTAACCTCTCGACGGGGGACTCCCTGCGGTAGCAATTTTTTGCTGCGGTCAAGTCGCCGTTTTTTGTTGTACCCCTGTGTCAGGAAAGTTTTCTGACAAGGATGAACCGGGTATCGAACTCGCGACACCTCTAAACATCCTTTGGTACTTTAGGCGAGCATCTTATCGACCGGGCTACCGCGCCCCTTATGCTTGTTGAGTTACTCAAGTTATTGTGTTGCAGAATTACAATCGAAAGCTGTGATATGCAACATGTAAATCTTCCAAAACTTCTGAATCGGAACTGGAAACAAAAATCTCATCTTAAAATTGTTGGAGATACTTTATTCATTTAAGGAGGTTTCATGACCCCTGAAGTCGATTTTAAACATGACTTTAAAAAATATTTCATTCAATTGTGAAAATCAAATGCCAAAAACTTCGTGTGAATCGGGTTAATTTGTGTTTTTTTTTTTTCAAAATAAAATTAAAAATCAATGAATTACAGTTTAAACATAAACAAGAAAAAACGCTTTGAACGCAATTTTCACAAATTGCAGTTTTGAGCTCATCCATTTAAGATATGGAAAAACCTACTACACCAAAAATTCTGAAATTTTGTAAAAATATTTATATGGCATGATGATGATGAACCTCGAACTTCGATGTCTGATCATCCAGTTAGAATTTTATAAAGTTTGAAAAACTGTATAAATTTCAAAAATCTGAGAATTCAATATTTGTTTTAAAAAATACTTGGGTTAATTTCTAAAGCTGAGGTTCATTTTACTAACACGTGGCGAGTATGACATTTGAGCAAAATTTCAGAATTTTTTTAGGGCGGCAGTATTTTATTTTAATCTTACGGATATCTGCAATCTTGGACAATCGTAAAAATTAACAACCGCGTAAAAATTTGGAAAGTGCACACACACATACAACAAAAGAGGAAAAAAACGGGTTTACTTTTTCGATTTCTTAGGGTTGTATCATTGTTCAGTTTTAAAAATACTCCAAGTTAAACGTTTGGTGTTTGTTCGGTGAATTTGGCAGGATTTTGAAGTGACGTCATCAGTTTTTAAAGCGTTATAACTCATTAATTATGGGTCAGATCAAAAAATGGAAAACACTTTTCTATATTAGTTTTTCACAACGAATCACGTGCGTAATTATTGGGCGGTCGATAGTTACCACCCTGTATAAATGTGTGCCTTCAACTGTTAATTAAAGTGGATCCTGCTTATAACGTTTTTCAAAAACGGTCATAAAAACGTTATAAATAGGAAAACACTTTAAACAGGAAATCTCAATGAGAATTACTTATTGTTAGGACCACGAAAATAAGTTGTAGTAAGTGGGAAAAAGTTCTAAATGGGAGAAACGTTATAAGCAAGATATATGTATATTTGTTTTAGATTTATTACATGTGCGGAATTCCATACGTTAAATTATCAGTGCTAATGAGCTTCTTTGCAAGTTTTCCTACTAGTAGACAATGAAAGTAAATGAACCTTTGGATAGAACATGTTTTTAGAAATTAATTATACTTGATTAACAGATACCTTCTTCTCTTACCCAGAACATGACCCACTGCTCAGTCTGAATGAAGAAATATAAGCAGGTGATCAAAGACCTGGGGCATACTGGAAGAAAATTCATAGATACCAGTGAATTATGGGGGGGCATAATTTTTTCAAGATGAATTTTTTTTGAGAGGGACCAACTTTCACTCAAAAAGGACCCAGATTTTTCAAATAACCTGCGTCCGGGACCCAGGTAAATTAGAGTTCAGTGGCATCTCTGATGCAATATATAGCATACACCAAAGTTTTCCAACGTGAAAGCTCTCGCGGAACCCTTGATGATTATAAGGCTATTCTGTGGAACCCTTAACAAATTTTGAAAATTTCTTCAATATACAAGATATCCCAAAAGTCTGCATTCACACTGCGGAACAAAAAACCTCATTTATAGTAGATAGAAGTGTCAAAAAATATATTTATGTTACACATAGTGTGACCATATGACCCATATTTTACGGGACAATAATTTTTTTCATAATATTCGGCCTTTTTATCATTTTAATAAAAATGTTTTTGTCAAGCTTGTTAAAAAACCCACTTAGAAAATTTTAAATTGTGAATTCGTTATCTTAACATCAATGAAAAAGTCTGATTTTTATGTTGTTTTTTTTTATCTGGTCATCCTGGTTATACACAGCTTCCGGATAACGAAAAACAAGATCATTTAAGCATTTGTTTTTCTTCTGCGCCGTTCATTTTCTGCACAATGAATGAACTAATTAGACCGTTACTTTTGCAGTTCACAGCTGATTCTGAACGGTTTTTTGTTTATCACTGAGAGGTTCGAACGCCAAACATTTGGTGTGCAGACTTTCTTCAATGGCAATGTGCTGTTTGATCATCATGTTTGATCAGCACTGGGGATATATTTTTGAGCACTGGGGTCGTCATTTGATTGAACCATGGGAGCTTCAAGACATTCCTATTAGATATCTGCTAAACTTTGCTTCAGCTACAAGTCTCTAATTAAATACTTCTATTTTCTTTTGGGGATAGTACAATAGACCTCTGGTCACAGTGCTAGATTCTGTGGAACTATCCACCCCTAAGCCTAGCCCATAGATTATACCAATAACAGTACAGGACTTTGTACTTCAAATTTTCACATGCTTCCTTTTCTTAAATTCCGGGTATTTGAAACGCTACAGTGCATCAGCAGCACCTCCGCGTACCACAACCAAGAATTGCTGCAAATGCACAGGTATTTGGTGCGTTGGCGCACCTTATAGCAATAGAACAGTTTTGGAGCAGCACTTGCATCCCTGTATATTTAACCAATTTAAAAAAGAAATATAATTAAATTAGGAACATTATGTATTCCCTAATAAATCTGTCTATAAATTCTTTTTTTGTGATTGATTTTTCATTTCAGAAAATCTTAGTTCTTCAACCGTTTAAAGGACAAACTATGAACAATGTCACTTATTGTTTTGAAATTTGGAATTTGAGGTTCTTTTGGATGCCTACACATAGATCAACTTTGAAATTTGAAGAAAGAATTTTTTTCTTTGTTTTTTACGATGCTCTATAAATGTGACATTGCCACTTGGAAAGAGGTGAAAGCAGAAACTAGTGTATCACCTATAGGCCTATTCACACGATTATTTATTTCTGGAGTACAGTTATCACACGAAATTTTCTATTTTCTACTACAAATTCAAATTTGCAAGACTGGTTTATTTAACATAAAAATGAGTGCAGAAAATTCAAATTTTTTTTTTCTGATGTCCGTGATGAAAGAAGGCATATTACGTCTTTGATCGTAAAGTGGCTAAAACAAATGATTCTGATTATCATCTTCTGATTCATATAAATCCTTGCAGAGCAATTTCCAGCTGGAATGGTTTTCTTTTCCCTCCCAGATGGTCCACAAACAGTGGTCTACCTCCATTTAATTGTCACAAATTTCACACCTTTTTCCTCAATTTTTTTTTCAATAAAAAAAATATTTTCTGCCATTCGATCTTAGATTTGGCACTCTGTGTGACCGCATTTCCCAATCGTATTCGCATATCCTCTTCGCAACACTGCTTACGTTTTTCAAAGGGATAAACAACTCAAAGTTGGAATACTTCAGAAAATCGTATTTAGCCAACCATTACTGTGCATTAGCGACAGGGTCGGAACTAGAGGGAAGCAAGGGGACAGCTGTCCATGGCGGCAATTTTAGGTGGAAACAAAGAAAACCATAAAACTAAAATTTTCAAGTACTGGGGACGGCCAAAATCCTAGTTACGGCCTTACCTAGCAAGTCCCAAACCCAGATTTTCGGGATGTGAAACTCCCAATCGCATAGCGGCTAGATGGAAAAAACTGGATATTTATGATCTAGTTTTTACAGATTGTTTTTTTTTTCCTTCAACCATCTTGGAAAACTTTTTTACAATTAGAATGGGTGATCCAATCCAAAGGCATATGTTAAATCTTGTGGGAACAAAGCGAATTTATGTGGTAAATACACTGTCTCTGAATGCGGGTGGGTAGCTGTGAAAGTACCATACTTCTCTATGTATACCTCACAGGAAGGAAAAAACTCAGAAATTCAAAAAGAATATTGGTATAAAGCATTCAGGGACGCAACTTGATATTTTGTCAGCCTATTTGTGATATAGCCCACAGGGTTATATATTTTATACCAATACAGTTTATACTTCCTTTGTACTTAAAAGTAGGGGAACTACTTTTCAAGGTCACGACATGGCACAATCATGATCGACGGTGAGGAAAAGGACAAAAAGAAAAAAAAATTGAAGTACAAAAGTTTTTTCCTCCATACTTGTTTTCTGAAAACTCAGAAAGTACACGTCCCACGACACGTGTGAATGAAATTTTTATGTGTTCTTTTTCAAAATTCTGGGTATTTGACATGTTATAGCGTGTCAGCAGCATCTATTCAGTATGCTAGAAAAAAATGGGTATTCCTAGCATGCTGGTCTCCTTTTCTGTTTCCTGTCATGTTGGCTAATGCGGGGAATATGGTAAGAATAATGAATAAAGAAAAATCTACAAATTAATAACAGGACAAAAAAAAAAACGAAATCAAACAAGAGTCACCTAAACTACTGAGGGTTTTCACTATTTCACATATGCCTATCCTACAATACTACTCAAATTTTCTCTTTAATTAAACTAGTATAAAACACTTTAAAAAATGGTTTGGTGCTGGCCCTCTTAACTTAATGGGATGATCTTGCCCACAGTGGAAAAAAAAGAATTTTCAGCTCAGTCGTGATAACATGATGCTTGACCCTATTTTATAGTCGCCATGGTGACCTGGCACCTAGGGTTTGTCATGCGCTGCAATAGAGGCTTATACTACAAATTATTCCACGTACACACATACTGTAGCAACACAAACTTACTTAAAACATTGGATAAGGGACAGGATTTTTTTCATGGCTGGTGGGAAATTAGGAAAATATCTGGTTCAAGGGATACTGCTTAAAAATTAGAAAGAAAATTGATAAGTTAATGCCAATGTTTGATGTCTTACTCTTGAACAAAAATTATAAAAATCCATGATTAAAACAATGTTTAAAAAAAGTTGAACAACAAAGTTCTACACTTCAGTATTCAACTGTTACAACTGGAAACTTGGGATATTAAGTCAAATGAAAGGATAACAAACACGGATCTGGATTTATCAATGAGGAATAAGGTTATAACAGATGCATTTTTAAAATGTTTTCATTCCCAAGTTATCTGGCTTGCTTTATGTTCCTATTCCTATGTTACTTAGGCTTGCTGTCATCTGTATCGTATTGGACTAGAGATAGTATTAGCATAGTATCAGAGGTAGCATAGCATAAAAACATACAAGCTCTTCAGTCTCGGATTAGACTAGACCCAAAGAATTGAGATTGAACTACAAAAAATCTACATTTAAGAGATGGCAATACCATCTCTGAATACAAAACCGCCAACTGGGGCGAAAATTGCTGTAGTTAAGGGAGGCTGCTATGTCTCCACTCAGTGCTTCAGACTACTTATGCGTGTTTTAAGGAATTGAAAAGTGTGTCTCTGGTGTATTGGTTAGTGCACTTGCCTGGTATGCAAGGGGACCCGAGTTTTATACCCGATGGAGACAAATAACTTTTCTTTCCAAATATTAGTTTCGACATGACATCCAGAAAATTCAATTTCTCAATCTACATTTAATAACAGATGATCTATGAAAGTTATTGCAACATGAATATTAAGACATTCATGTATATGTGCTCAAAATAGAAATCTTGTTTTTTTTTAATTAAAGAATAATAATTATAAAAGTAAGGGGGAAGATCAAAACATAGGGGCAAAATAATTTGATAAGGACATAAAAAACTTATAATACCTTTCGAACACCTTTATACATATAAACATAAAGCTCACGTCCAACATTGAAGCATATACGGTCTCCGTTACCAGATGGATCAGGTAAAGTCACAAATGATACTTTCACCGGCGTATTCGCTTGAGCATTAAAACCCACCCTATTAGGTCTTGAGTACTCGGACAATGTCATCAATTTGTATATGCCTTCTCTGGTCATAAATTGAGTTTTCAGTTCATCTTTACCTACCCCGTCACACTGAACCGCCATTTTAACCACAAAACATTGAGACGGAAATTAGAAATCTTAGCGTAATCATATTGCCTAGCATCATCAACATTACTTCGGTAGAACTTGTTCAACGAAGAATTATTTAAATTAAAACGGCATGTATTTCTACGCTTTTTTCAGACACTATTACGTGTAACAATTCAGAGCATGTTGTATACATTATTATATCCACAAACTGAAAACAAACAGTTTATAAATCACTCATTTAACAATTCAGCTACTGGTTTAGATAGATAGTTAATCGTTCCAGCGTCAAGTTGTTTTCTTTATTCTTTGGATCATACAGTTAGAAGCCAGTTGTCAGTAGGTGAAAGCTTCTAAAGGTGGCAGCAAATTATTAAAGAACATATAAGCTCTCTTCAGTCACATACATTCATAGTCATCACAATCATCAAATTCCCGGCCTTTGAAGGACAATATTGAGTGCAGACGTTGCTGGGCTGACTACATTTTCTCGAGAAGAATACGGGACATAGGGGTCCTAAATACGGGACATAGTGAACGTCGCCAAAAAAATTCTAAAAGTAAGCAAAGTTGCTAATTATGGCTAGGCTGACTACATTTCCTCGTGAAAAATACAAGAACACCCCACATCGCACCTGCCTCCCCCCTTCCTGTTTGGATATAAAGGACGAAGAAGTTGGAAAAACATTCTTCCTAGAATCAGGGGGGGGGGGCTTAAGCGAGGGTGCAAGGGGTGAGGTTCACCCGGGCGGTGACCTCACCCATTGCGCGTCTACTCTAATAAATTAAATATTTTAACATTAGAATGCATAGGAATGAATTGCGACATGCCAAACGTGTGTAAATAAGAAATTCGTATGAATGAGCGTCGTATTAACGGGTGTTTCACTCTACTGTGGTTTAATGAGTGTTTTCGTGTATACTGAGCCCCACTGTATGAGAAATGTAGCTATACAATAATTGATGAGCGATTCCGTCACTATTGAATCTCAAATGTTTGTAAAAATTAGAGGCGGGGGGAAGTGGAAAATGGCACGGCGTCTGTCTTTAAGAATATGTTGGTGACAGTCTCCCTCTTTGTGATGAAGTTAGCCAATGGTCACTCACGAGCAGGGCCGTAATTACAAACCCATGCCATTTGTCATTGCCTTTTAGGAGAAGTCGAGCCAAATGATCGTCACTCAAATTATCCTCAAATATGCCGCAGATCACTTTAGTAATCTGAGAATATGCCGCGGATAACGTGAGTGACGTAGAACTACACTGCGGGCCACTTAAGTACTATAAAACTGTGCCTGTCATTTAAGGGATCTCTAAATTTGCCACGGACCGCTTAAGTGTTCTGGAACTGTGCTGCGGCTCTTTCAAGTGATCTGTAAATGTATCATGGGCGTACTTGAATGATCTGAAAATGTGCCACGGGTGGCTTAAATGCTGTGGAATTGCGCCACGAGTCACTTAAGCGATATGTAAAAATGTACCGCTTAGTTCATTTTTAAAAAATTAGGTTTTAGGTGGCTGGCCACATCAGATAGCCCCGGGAGGCCATGGGTTGAGCTCAGGCTTAAAGGGTAGGTCGCAATGAATTTATTAAAGAAAAATTTTGAGTTCTTAATCTTCAAATAGCATTGAAACTAATAGAAATTTATTAGAATGACATGCAATGTATTTTCTTACGATATTTTAAATAGTTCTTCATTTTTTAATTTAATTTTTCTTTCAAATACACTGCTGGCCACCGTAAATGCAACACCCTGAAGGAAGCATGCAAATAATATGATATTTTACAACATGCATTAGCGGAGGTGAGATATGCAAATGATTAGAATTTCAGCGCAGACGCACATCACGCGCGCCTGTGGCGCCACTTCAAAGCGCTATTTAAGGCTTGGAGATTTCGACGATTTGAAGTACGGCAATTGCGTTTTTCTTGTGGTTTTTTCAAAAAAACGATCAATTATGCCTCGTAGAAAACAGCGATCATTTTTTGATCAAGTATCCGAGTTCGACAGAGGAAGGATAGTGGCCTACCGAGATTGTGGATTATCTTTCAGGGAAATCGGTAGTCGTGTTGGGCGAAACCAAACAACTGTAATGCGGATATGTGATCGTTGGATGCAGGAGGGTACGACGGACCGACGTGTTCGATCGCATCCACCTCAGTGCACCACTTCACGTGATGACAGGCGTATTGTGCGTATGGCAGTGACGGATCGCTCAGCCACATCACGAACCATAGCACAGCACATTCAGTCTGTACCGCATCATCCAGTGTCTGCGCGTACCATTCGACGCCGTTTACAGCAGAGTGGTCTGTCCGCAAGACGTCTATTGCTTCGTCTACCCGTGACGCAGAACTGTTGAGGATGTTCGCCGGACGCGGCCGGAGATTTAAACGAACTAGTTTCGTAGCACGACATATTATATATTACTAGATATTATAAACAGGACATTGCGAAAATGATAATAATAACCTTTTCAATTAGAGAATTACAATTTAATTTTATTCATTCATTGAAAATACTTCGACACCGTGAATTACACTAAACTCGATACAATTTACATTCAACATGGACACTCTCACTTTACCAAATTAAACACACAATAATTATATATATAGTTTGAATCACTCACCGTCATCTCGGGGCAAGGTTTCTTGCGTCCCCTACATTGTGGGATCTCGACCCGGGGTTAGGAGGGAAGAGAGAGAAAATTCACGACTCTTCAAGCGCGACATGTTGGTCGTCCAACCTCCAGCAATACCTCTCTCTCTCGCTAAAAGCCTCGTGTGTTCCCAAACCAAGTTGGTGAAGAACCTCTGCTATTGGTCAAAGGCAATCGCCTGATTTCTGTAAGGGGTTTCATTGGCCCAGAGGCACAATGTCTGTCTGCAGAGTTGTGATTGTGTTATGTAATACGTACTTATTCGGTGCTCAAGTGCGACTTAGAAATACCTGGTGAGGGAAAGGAGAGCACACGTGTTGCATCCCATGTATGTATGTATGTATGATGTGTGGTTTCTCGATGAGAAGGCGAGAGGGGGGGGGAGAGTGTGTGTAAGGTGCACTCGTGACATATTACCTACGGGAAGGTAATATGTAATATTCAATATGGAACAGGTGAGAGACCCTTACATATGGCATGAGAGAAAAGGTGAGAGTGAATCGCATACAAGTATAACATAACACTGTAAACATAATGTGTACAACAGAGTTCAACAACAAAAAAAACATATGGTGTATGTGCTTGTATATGTATGCATGTTAGAACTGAGCATTAGAATACATGTCAGGAAGCAAAACAAAATATATGGCAATAGTATCATAAGTTGTGTAAAAAAAATTTTGTGCCAGCAGTCAAGTATACTATATGGATCAAACAATGCCGTTTGGTTGGTATGTGTGTAATACACAATCAACAGTGTTATACCAAATAAAATATACAAAGGAAAATTTGAAACAAACTTGTGCTTCGCAGTTGCCAATGAAGATATAATCAATATCAGAAATGTCCATCTATGTACATTATCCCCTGCTCCAGGAAAAAAAAATTGACACTTCTCTCTTTTTTTTACAAAAGAATCACAATTCAACTTCACAACTATATATCAACAACTTCAAAAAAATAAATCAAAACTATGATAACAAACGTCAGCATCTGGCGCCAAGAATCTAAACTTCCAGCCTAAAAGAAATAAGCTTCACAATACGACATCAACATTAAAACTACTTTCCACATGAAAACCCAAAAAAAATTTCACCTTCAACCAGGAGCAGTATGCACAAACACATATCATCAATGATATAACTTCAATGCTGACAAAGAACGAGGATTCACTGGAAAGAAAAACTAGGAAAAAAAAATAAAGAATGTGCACACACATACAGCAATATCGGAGACAAACACACACCAATACTTAAATATATATAAACATAGGGAATGTGTAGGAGATGACGAGTGAATGACCCAAAAGGTGAGTGAGAGTGCCTGTACCAACTTAATGATATATCAAAAAGGCTTTAAGCATTTCACAAATTGAAAAATAAAATTCAAAAAAGATCACACACATAAAAAGAAGAATATATATTGACATGACAAGTCGACTCTATGCACGACATACAAGCCAAGAACTTGAAGTAGATACAGTCACTAGACTGGGTCAGTTCTTGTTGGTACACAAGGAACAGTTCTTGTCAGTGGACACATAAGTAACGAGTGACACAGTGGTTATGCAAATTTAACACAAGAATAATAAGATACAACACAATAAGAATAATAAGATGTAAGTGAGCTTCCTCAAGTGAGTGAGTGGAAAAAAAATTATGTGGGACATCCAATTTTATGCAAAAATGACCTCAAATTACAATTAGTAGAGGTACGAGATACTTGAGGAGACGAAAAAGAGGAAGAAATTGGAAATACCTGAGTCATATCAGTCCACTTATCATCATCATTATCTGGAAGATGGGAATCATTTGTCGATAAATTTTTACAGTCAGTGGTAGACACATGAGACACAATACGGTTTTGTGGTCTATGTTTTCCCAAGCAAGACACACATGAAGAAACAAATGCTTTCGTCAGCTTTACGATGCCAGGAAACCAATACTTCTGTCGAAGACGAAGGAGTGTTCGTGAATGTCTAGCATGTGCAGATGATGAAACACCATGCGACAATGATAAAGCGTCTGGAACAAATGACTTGGGAAGAACAGTTTTCACTTTACTCGGTTTCGCTTTAGATGAAACACACAAGACGTCATTGTGGTGAAAGAATGTAATGTTCTGGTAACGTCTTGGCAAGTGTTTGTTGTTTGTAATACAGTCCTTGATGTGTTGACAAAACTCATCTTCACCTTGAGCTCGTTGCAGGTCTTCAAGCGAGTGATTCGGTACGAGATGTACTGAAGTTGCATTCGAAACAGGAAATTTCTCTGGTAACGCCACACTGGCAGACGTGTTGTGTTCTTCAGGAACATGTAGAAGATGAGCCACATGCGAAACTTGGTTCAAGTAACAGGTACCATTGAAGACCATAGAAGATTGCAGAGGTTCCGCCACTCAGACAGGAATGAAAAGTTCTGTGTGGCGAGGACTAACAATGTCTCTCTTGGTGCAAGCGACAGAGGTTTTGACAGATGACACTGGATGAGGAATGGTCAATGACAGTCCATCTTTACCGAATTTGAATGTAGCAGCTTGTGCACTCAGGAAGTCCACACCAAGGATAGCCTCATAGTACGGACAAGCACTGTGTGGAATGACAAAAAATGTGTGGGAGAAATGACGATCTTCCATGTCGAAACAAAGAGAGATTTTGTGTCGAATCACGATTGGTTCACCAGTGACACCAGTCATTCGCACTGCTGGAGTGACAGCTTGATATTTACGAGTCAGTTTGGACTTTTGACACCACTCGTCTGTAACTAGTGACATAGCAGCACCTGTGTCTACAAGACATGGCAGGGTCAGTTCATGAATTTGAACATTAACAATCGGAAGTTCAGGAGTTGAGGAAGGACTCTCAGCAGCGACCATGTTGAAGCTGACACGCTTTGGACGAGTAGACGGTGAGTTTTCTCGTTGACGACCAGACTGAGAATTTTCTTGCTGACGACTAGACTGAGAATTTGACTCCGACTCTCTGGTATTTCCAGGAGAAAAAGAACGAAATGAGAAATTTCGACGCCAATTAGAATTGTTATTTCGAGAGTTGAAAGAATTTTGAGATGATCGTGGAAAATTACTCTGAGAATGAAAAGAATATGAATGATTTTGTTTTCGACATACCTTGTATGAGTGACCAGGAATTCCACAATTAAAACAGACAAGGCGACGTGAGGTCTGAGGAGAACGAGTGTGCCTCATTTGTGGTTCAGGAGATTTTTGTGTTACCTGCAGTTTTTGCAATTGTTCCTCGAGAGAAGAAATTCTGTTCAGAAGTGTGGGAACAAGTGAATCTGAAAGTGAAGGTGACTGTGATGGCATAATGTTTTCCTTAGAGGAAGAAGAAACCCATGCAGGTTTCGAACTAGCCTGCTCAATACGGTAGGCTAGGTCAACTGCCTCTCGAAAGGTTGCTGGATTGTGAGCAGCGATAAGTGGTTCCATGTGAGATAGTATGCCAGCCTTAAATCTGGCCAAAAGAAGTGTGTCACGATAATTTGTTATGGCCACCGGTTCATTCGGTGTGACCTGAATAGCACGTCGAGCTAGTGACTCAAGACGATCAGCAAAATCTTTGACTTTCTCAGAATCTGATTGTGTTGTTGTTGTCAGTTGAGACAACACTATTTCAGGTCTGTCAGGTGAAGAAAATCTGTCTATTACATGAGCACGAAATTGTTCATAGGTCATAGGGTCTATCAAGTGAGAGCTTGACTGAATGTGAGCAAGTACAGCTCCAGAACATTTCTGTAATGCAATCTCTTTCTTAGTATGAGCATCCCAATTCGCCAAGGCTGATGCACGATCAATTCTTGAAAAAAAATCAGTCACTGTCAATCCTGAATTTGTTCCATCAAATACGGGTATGGAATTGTAAGTGCCTACTATGATTGGAAACATGTTGAACTGCTGGACATTCTGAGCTTGGGCTTCCTCGTGAGCCATGATGTAGTGTGAAAAGAAAAAAAAAAATTTTAGCCGACTCTCAATAAACACGTAAGGGGCAAATATGTGTAAAAAAATATAAAAAAAGAAAAATTGTGTAAGGTATCTCGCCTGGAGAAGTGTACAGGCGGCAGCCTTTACCGTTTTAAGAACGATAGAGGGGACGAGAAAGAGGAGGATCACACGTCAAATATTTAGTGGTTGAGACCACTACAAGAATAAAATATAGTCCTCTTAAATCCAAAATGTACCTCAATGTTTGTGAATTGTGCAAGTCTGTGTGAAATTATCCCTATGTGTACATAAAAAAAAATCTGACGGAAACTAATCGGCTAAACAGTAATCACGAAACAACACAACCAAAACGAAACACGAATAAAATTTTCCACCGGAGACATGACATGAGTTGCGAGGGAGGAGACAACGACGAAGGGGGGGGGAAACCGAGTTTTCCCTCACACATATAGACTCATCCGAAAAGGAAATAGAAATGGCACTCAGGTTTAAGTCTTGACAATTCAGCTCAATCACGATACTGAAATCACATCGTCGACAATAATCGGAATTCAACATTATTACAGAGAAACACAAATTATACGTTCAAAATATGACTCAAATCACTCACTCAATAAAAGGAAATATTTTAACAAACGGTAGAAACACAATTAGATTTTTTTTTTTTTTAAACTATGGAAAAATACGCTAGCACAAATACGTTACAACGATTGAAAAATAATAATTACGACAGTTCAGTATAGTTACGCCAAGTTAATCCTGACAATATTTAAGAGTGCCACACAAACTAAATACACCACAGATTCGCCGGTCGACGGCACCACTCTATGTTGAACGTTGGTTCGCCGGTACCACTCTATGTTGAAGAGGTTCGCCCGATATTTTATATATTCATGGAAAACACTTGGACACCGTGAATTACACTAAACTCGATACAATTTACATTCAACATGGACACTCTCACTTCACCAAATTAAACACACAATAATTATATATATAGTTTGAATCACTCACCGTCATCTCGGGGCAAGGTTTCTTGCGTCCCCTACATTGTGGGATCTCGACCCGGGGTTAGGAGGGAAGAGAGAGAAAATTCACGACTCTTCAAGCGCGACATGTTGGTCGTCCAACCTCCAGCAATACCTCTCTCTCTCGCTAAAAGCCTCGTGTGTTCCCAAACCAAGTTGGTGAAGAACCTCTGCTATTGGTCAAAGGCAATCGCCTGATTTCTGTAAGGGGTTTCATTGGCCCAGAGGCACAATGTCTGTCTGCAGAGTTGTGATTGTGTTATGTAATACGTACTTATTCGGTGCTCAAGTGCGACTTAGAAATACCTGGTGAGGGAAAGGAGAGCACACGTGTTGCATCCCATGTATGTATGTATGTATGATGTGTGGTTTCTCGATGAGAAGGCGAGAGGGGGGGGAGAGTGTGTGTGGACAGCGGTGATCTCCAACAATGGCGGCTACTCTGGCTACTGATTTTGGCAGGAACCACACTTCACAGAAGTCTATAAATTTAATCATTTGATGCTTGGTCAACATGTTATCTACAAAATAAATATTGTTGCGATATCTCTTGTCTTTCTTGGTGTTGCAATTTGGGTAGCCAGCAGTGTATTTTTGCATAAAAAAAATAAATTTTCGATCGTCTAGGGGGAGCATGGGAAAGGCTCGTTCTCCCCCTTCTGTGTACGACTCTGATCCGAATGTGCGTTAGGTGGTAGGGGGCACGACTGACGAAATTTTGCTGACATGGGGGGGGGGTCAAAAATGACTAAAAATCAGCTGACGTAAAACTGTATGGTCCCATAGAGCGTAGGATTCGCAATCCAGAGGCTACGGGTTCGATTCCGGCTCGTCACATCTGTTGCAATTTTTTTTCTCTTTCATCTTTAATTTTTCTTTCTTTTTTCTTACTCTTCCCTCTTGTACTGGTGTCGTGCCTTGTGCAACCGTGCCCTGTGCGGCCAAGATGGATGGGTGTAGGTCGATTGCGCCGAAGATGAACCGTTTTTAAAAAATATTGTCTCCCCAGTCTTTCTTCGATCAATCTATTTCGCTTGGGTACTGCCAGTTATACAATATGTTATCACAGTTTGGGGTGGCGACTATGAGACTAATGTTAACGTGGTTAGAAGCTCTTTGGAAAAAGTAATCAACAATGTATCTCAAAAAATTTCCATAATCCAGGACTGCAATAATGACTATAGATTTAATACTCAGAAACTTTATCTTTATAAAAAAATTTTATTTATCCAGAAAAACCCTGCATGGTTCAAATTAAAGCAAACAGTAAGACAAACAAGGGGAACTGGAACCCAATATGAAGTGATAAAGCCAAATAAAACCATAATACAGAAACAGTTTTTATACATCGCACCTAAAGAATATAATAATCTAAATCATGATATAAAATCTGAAAAATGTATTAGAAAATTTAAACGATTACTAATTAATGATATCAATCAAATCTCTTGAGTAACAAGTAGAATGCAATCTGCCTTTCTCACTCTTATTTTTTGGATATCTTATATTTGACTGTATTTAAGTTTTTTTTTTTGTTTTTTTTTTGCAATCTGATCAATTTTAAATTTTAGTGATGCATGATAAATTTGTGGTTGCAAATTAATGATATCAATTTCTCAAAGTGCAAGCACAGCGAATACAAATTTTTATCTACTCAAGTCCAGATACGAGTGCTGTTGTTTACCTGGTTGGTCTGTTGCAAAGTATTATCATTTAAAGAATCCTGGACGGATCGTACGATCCCTTGGGTTAATATTGAAATGTAATATGTGTTTGTGTATTTGTGTTCTGTATTTGTCTTGATGTGTTAATTAAATTTCAAAT
The DNA here is from genome assembly GCF_987345545.1 of Pholcus phalangioides. Lineage (NCBI taxonomy): Eukaryota > Metazoa > Arthropoda > Arachnida > Araneae > Pholcidae > Pholcus > Pholcus phalangioides. The sequence goes on from NW_028301604.1 coordinate 31,766,506, forward strand.
TTCAAAAAGTTGAATATTTATTTCTAAGTGTTCACAATTCACCATTTAAAATTAGAAACTAAAATTTATTTTATGGAAATTTTATAAATGAGTGCACACACACACACACACACACACACACACACAAGAGACTTTTCATAATGTGAAATCCCATCAGGGTTTTGAAATGTTTTCGAAATTCCCCTCATAGATTAATAAATTTGAGCATTTACAAAAATTTTATGTTTAGAGCAGCAATTAATTTCCCTTTGAATTAGAATTGATAATATGAATGTAGCTCAATGAATAAAAAATATTTTAATGACATAGTTGTTTTTATTTTTGTACATTGCCTGTGTATCCTTTTATTTTAAATACAAATTCTAATGTCATATAAATAAAAAAATGAAAAGTCAAATATATACTGCCTGATTTTTCAAAAATATTTGCTTGGGAGCAAAAAAAAAACACCTAGAAATACGTGTTAGCAGAGAATTTGTGAAACCCCTATTTTTTTAATAATTGTTAAATTACCTCTTTTTATAATTTTATTATTCATTAATTTAACATTCAGTGTTTTCCATATACCATACTAGGTAATAATTGCAATAAAAAAATCGTCAATTTTTCTTTCTAACTGCCAAAAAATACATGTTGGTAGCGTATTTTAAATCCGAAGCGTGTACGCGGTAGGACCCGGGTTGTGACGTCACGAAAACATGTTTCAGGCTTGTAGTATCTAGGAGGCTTTGGTGGGACTTGGGAAGAGACTAGTTATAAAGGCCCGTTTACACGCGGTAAGTGATTTAGTTGGTAACTAGATTTTAACTTACCGATTGTTCTGAAAAGTGTCCATACGTAAGTGGTTTAGTAGATGCTCATTGGATAATTTTTAAGGAGGCGAGAGCAATTAGCGCATGCGCGCTACATTCGACTCCAATCAACGGAGGGTGAAAGACGCAACTAGCGGGAGAATAATAGTAATGATTTTTTATATATCTGGCATTCAAAGAGGTGTTTTTTTTTCAAAGCTCATAGCTTCCGCAACAATGGATGAAGATGATCCGGTAGAACTTACGAATACTGTGATCAGAGCCACATTATATGATTTTTTTTTTTTTGAAGAATACATTTATTCACTTTCACTTATACAATAGGGGAAAAAAAGAATGCACAACGTATTATAGACTGACGTAAATATTATGCCCTGTATAATTATTATTGACGTAAATATCGATTATGTGATATTATAATCGGAGTTAAAGAGGAGATAAATTATTTATTATGTAAGCCGGAAAGATTATGGGAGAAGATTCTTGGCGTTTGTAGGAAATTCTAAGGGTTAAAATTAAATAATAAAAATTCATTAAAAAAAGATAAAAATTATTTGAAATTTTATTATATTTTTAAATTTAATGCAGATGCATTTTCATACAGATGCTATCTTTGTTAAATATTTGATTATGTATTTTTACAATAGACGGCAGCAAATTCCTTCTGGATGAGAGAAATATCCCCGTCCAGTTTTTAATATATAATAAATCTTCCACACCCGATATATTTTTGAACCTTCAATTTTTTTTTTCAACTCCTGGCAGCACGCCGACCGAATATTCCACAGATACTATTTCCAACATTGATTAATTTTTAGCTTGTTTGTTAACGTAGTTTTCATTTCTATAGTTCAACAAACGTCCATGGCGAAGATATTTTTCAACAAACTTGAAGGTTGTGTCCTCTGGCCACCTCACCATCCAATATTTCCGCGGAATTCTAGCGAAACTTCAGGAGACGACGAAGCATGAGCAGGTTCATGGTTGAGATCAAAATAAACCCCTCCGTGAGAGAGCAAAAAGACCCCTCCAGAGCGGCAGGTCACGCCCACTGGTGCATATGTCTACTTAACCGGAAAAATAGAACCGTTTTTATTTCACTTATCCACTAATTCACTTGTGCACGTGCCAACTAAAGCCGTGTAAACGGCCCTTATCGTTTGCATACATTGTATCGTACTTGGCAACTTAAAATTTAGTTACCAACTAAATCACTTACCGCGTTTAAACGGGCCTTAAGTTCTGAAGAAAAGTGGCGTTTCACCTGACCTGACCTGAATGGTGCTTCGACGGTAATCCCGTGACAACCCTGGTCACTCTACCGCACTTTAGGAATGGGCCAAAGATAAGGCCTGCAAAAATTTTTAAGAAACAAAAGAAAAAGAGTGGTCACTGTATGTGCTTGTTGTGTACCGTGTGTGTCTAATGTCAGTGTAAAAAATCTTTCAGAAAGAATTTTCAAAACATAAGGACATTATTATACAGAAAGCAAGCGCAAATCACTTTATTCGCACTCAAGGCATGGCAAGTCGTATCTTTGAGGAACAAATAAAAATAAAAGGTAAAAAAGTAAAATTCAATAAAATCCGCTGACCACCATAGGAGTGTTAAGATCCATAGGAAATATATCTAAGATAAAATATCATGGCAGAACCCATATTATACGAGTCCTGTCAAAGGGTTCCCTCGAAGGCCAAAAATTAAAAACCTACATTTAAAATCCAGTTTTTAAAATTAAAACTCTAAAAAGTATAAAAGACGACGTTGACAATTATAATCTCCAAAGTGGCAGATATAGTCATAGCCGCAAATGCGGGCCAACAGGCAAGTGTCAAGTTATGCTTTGTCGTAGGCCATAGAATACGTATATGCTCATCTCAACACCATCTATCGGTGAAGGGGAGAAGGCACGTTGACCAGTCTCCCCAGAACAGTGTCCAATAAGTCTATGCTTCTCATGCAGGCCACTGTCGATAAAGGATATTCATTGGCCGGCTATATTTCTGAATGATCCCAGGATCATCGTCCAGGATCTCTCGAAGGTGCCCGTGTGGTGGGGGGGGGGGAGCGAGTTTCTAATTGACTCATAACAAGTCTCAGCCAGACAGCAGATTTGCTGCCTGATAGTGTTCATTTGAATATCATTTCTTACATCCAAATTTCGCATAACTTATTTTCGCCAACTGGCCCCCGTAAAGTGCCTAAATAATTTATTTTCGAAAATTTGCAATACCTCAAGATTCTTTTTTGTCGCAAATGCCCAGACGGGCGACGCATATGTTAGCGAAGGACGGATAACTGAGTTATAAAGAAGTTTATTACGTAGCGACAGCTTGCTTCCGGGAAAGTATACTCTGTTTAACATTCCTAAATTTTTATTTGCTTTCCCCTTGACTTGTTCGATATGAGCTTTAAAATTCATTTTTCGGTCAAATGTAACCCCAAGGTATTTAAGCTGGGGCTTAGGCAAGCGTTTAACATTGCCAATTTCTCTCTGATGATTAGGTCGAGTAGGGGGATTTTTGTCTTTTATGGAACCACATCAAAATACATTTATCGTGATTTAATCTTATGTCGGCCTCGATACAGTATTCCTCAACCATGTCAACGGTTTCCTGGAGATTTTCAAAAGCCTTGTTAAGGTCCCTACAGCCAGCAGCAACACATCATCCGCATACTACTTCACCAAACACCAACTCTGGCCATATCACTATATTGCAATTTACTGCCATTAGTGAGATGGGTTGATCCGCATACTGGCACTTGAGGCCCCTCTGCGGGCCCGGGAAGTTGTTTACATATATGGAAAACAGCTGTGGTCCAATTACGCTTCCCTGTGGGACCGAAGCTCTTATTGGACGGCTTGTACAAAGTATCCCGCCTATCTTCACCCGAAACACACGGCCTTCCAGATAGCTCTTCACAAAATAGATGAATTTTTGATGAAAGCCCATGCCAATCATTCTCGTGAGTAAAGTATCATGATTTGTTTTGTCAAAAGCCTTCGCTATATCCAGGCTCATAGCACAAACATATTCATGATTATTTAGATCATCCATGATAAACTCCGTTGTGCGCATCAACTGGGTTATCACAGAGTGTTCCCCCCTGAAACCATGCTGTTCTGGAGAAATCAGGTTTTTAGTAGCAGTGTAGTTGTTAAAGCTGGTTATATAGATGAAGTCAAACAGTTTGCTTATACCGGAAAGAAGGGAGATTGGACGAAACTTTTGAGGGAAGAGTGGATCAGTATTAGGTTTATGGATTGGTTTGACAATAGCATTTTTCCAATAGTTTGGAAAGAAATTTAACTTTATCATATTATTAAACATGTTAACCAAGGAGAGGCGAATTGCAGGAGGAAAATACTTAATAGCAAGGTTCGAGATATTATCAAAGCCGGGTGCTTTTTTAGATTTCAAATTCTTTATAGCCAAGTTAAGCTCATCAATGTCAGTAAGAGGGATAAACTCGGTCTCAGAAAGGATCGGAGGGTTATTTTCCAAAAAAGAGAGAATTTTTTGGTGATTTTGCATTGCTGTCCAGGCATCCTGTATGCCATTTGGTGTGAACTGGTACTCAAAGGAGTCCGCAAAGGCCTCAGCTACCTACCTCAGTTGGGTCAAACACAATGCTATTGTTCGCACTATGTACCCTTGAAATTAGTTCGCCTTTGGGTAATGTAATGGTTCGCCATTTTTACCACTTCAAAGCCCTGATTTATTACATCGTCGGCAATCTCGTCGTGATTTACATTCGGGGGCAGACCAAGGATGACAACCTTTAGATGCCTGTCCCTCTTCAATTCAAACGTATAGAATTTGTAATTCTGTTCGTTACAGAACTTAGTTAATTTTCTGTAATCATTAACAGTACAGACTTTAATAGATGTTGTATCAGAAATCGATTTTGCATCCGGAGGAAACTCGCAAAAACCACGAATTTTAGCACAGTCGCTAAGCCATTTTTCGCCCCAATAAGTAAGAACAACAGGGGGGTTATTGTTTTTCTCTCTTTGATAATTAACCTGTACAAATTCACCATCCTCATTCTCTGCAAAGGGAAGTTCTCCCCCTCCAACAGGCCGAGAGGGATCTGACTCATCTGCGTGTGGTATATTTAACTCCTGAGTATCATTTTCCTGTATATTCTCATTAACATTAAGGGCCCCACTTGGACCAGGATTTTCTAGTACATTACTTGATATTTCCTCATTTTCATCAACAGTTTGCCTAATCGGGCTAATTTTATGCACATTTACTGGGGGCCCCTTGGCCTTGGTTTTTTTCTTAGTATAGCTTCTTAATTTCATTCTCAATTTCTTGCCTCCTCCCACGGGCAGCACGAGAGGTTCCTTCAAGAAGGCCTTTTTTAAAACATGACAACATGGTTCCTTTTGTATTTCTGAGAAGAAGGTCATCGTAGCCTCCACCAAGGAAGGTAAAAACTCCTCCTAGGTCTCATCAGGTCTATTTATATAATCTGAAAATACATTCAGTAAAACATCGAATTCAAAGGACGTCGAGCATTCCGGCTCATCGTAATTTCCTAGATACAGTGCCGTCTTAACGCATGGGCCCACCCGGGCGCATCACAAAAATGAAACCAGGTAAAAATTTTCTAGAATTTACCAAGAAGGGCTCAGAAAAACCACTTGGCCCGGGGGCCCATGATGCTCTTAAGACGGCCCTGCCCAGATACGCCTGTTTGTCATAATATCCGCCTAGCCACTGGTTCAAATCGTCATGCAAATCAGTTAAATCCCCAGTAAGCAAATTTGCCACCGTGGATTTCAGTCTATTGAAAGTTCCTCCTAATGTGGAGTCGTTAATGGGACAAAACCTCACCATGTCAAAAATAGAGAGCGGACAATTAAAATGCACTTACCCTGCTTCGTTTTGTTGCCGTTCTTAGGAAGCACCATTACAGGGAGCAGCCACGAGACAATTAGGCCTAGTAGACAGCTAGCGCGTGATCAGGCCTAGTGAGCAAAACGCCACCACAACCAATATCTCTATTTTCGCCGGTCTCTCCTAAAAGAGTAAAAGTCCACCCCAGACCTGTAAAAGAAATACAATGCGACAATATGCGATTTAGCCTATGCAGCTCTCGTCCTTCATTAAAGTCCAGGCCCGAACACCACCGCACATCGACGGCCCAAAGCTGAACCTCACGCCGTAAGTCGACGCTCGTTGTCCCGGAGAACTCGCAAGAGATTATCGAAAGCTAAGTCCGAATTTGTGGAACAGTTTCAGACACGTCCTCACTCCGTGGCAGTCAGCGGATGGTTTGTTTTTTGGTGAACGTGAGTGGCGTAGAAATGAATTACCTTTTGGGTTTGATAATACAATTGAGAAATCGACGTTGGATATACCCAAAATTCCAAAACGAACACGGCTATACGCGTTTCGGAACTATATGAAGTTTCTTCATCAGTAGCAGAAACAAAGAAGAAAGAAAATATTGAGAAACTCCTTATAGCGGGAGTTACTCGCTGTTGTAGACAAGAGTCAAATTCAAAATGAACCGGCAACAAAAGAGTAGAGCAACTGAGCCAATCGCAACTGAGAACGTGATAGTGATGGAGAAGAATAATTATTATAGAAACTGTTGCCAGATTTTTGAGAAGGGTGGTGTGCTAGATAGGTCGTTGACCAACTGGTTTGTGTTTTTGTTGATGTGGAATGATTCGAAGAAATGCAAGTCAGACGGTGAGGGGCATTTTTGGATGATTTTGGCAGAAGAGAAGTCAAATTTATGGTCAAAACACCAGCAGTGTTGGGCTATGGATGAGCGATTAAAGACTTGGTTGCTTACGTACATGGGCGGAGATACGGAGGGGCGGGGGGGGCATTGACACCCCCCCCCCCAGCGTCAAAGATGGAGTTGACTGATCTAATGTATATATGTATATATGAATTGACATCATCATCATCTTGCCTCCCCCCAGCAATAATGACCGTGCCCCCCCCCAGACTGCCTAGTCTATCTCCACCTATGCTCACGTATCTTCTATGCTCATTTAAACGGTTTTTTTAAGGCACGTTTAGTTTGGCCTATATATGATAATCCGCATTGGCGTGTCACGGTTCATTAAGGAGCCTTTTAACAGGAAACGGTTAACTTGAATTTCCGCCGCTCGCAGTTCCTCACGGTTTGTTAGTAGCCAATGGGACGAGCCGTTAAAACCCAAAACGGCTCAGTGATATGATTGGCTGCCGATGATGTAACAAAAGTGAATGGGTTACCGGCTGCGAGGGATTTGGTGAAGAAACTGGCAGTAATGGTTGGCGTCGAAATCTCATTTTGTTTATGCTTTCCTTCACTGATCTTACCGCCATTTTTCCCTCACGTTTTGCGCTTGTTTTTTCCCGGGTTTTTTATTTTGTAATTATGTCATTCCATGATGAAAATAAACGGCCAACAAACAATACATTCTGCTTCGACTACAGTAGCGTTTACACGAGGCAAGTGATTTGGTTGGTAACTAAATTTTAAGTTGCCAAGTACGATACAATGTATGCAGACGATAAGGACCGTTTACACGGCTTTAGTTGACAAGTGCGCGAGTGCACAAGCGAACTGTTCTATTTTTTCCGGTTAAGTAGACCTATGCGCATGCTCCAGTGGGCGTGAACTGCCGCTCTTGAGGGGCCTTTTTGCTCTCTCACGGAGGGGTTTATTTTGATCTCAACCGTGAACCTGTTTATGCTCCGTCTTCTTCTACTGTTTCGCTAGAATTCCGCTTAAATATAGGATGGTGAAGTGGCCAGAGGACTCAGCCTTCAAGTTTGTTGAAGAATACCTTTGCCATGGAAGTTGGTTGAACTATAGAAATGAAAACTACCTTAACAAACTAGCTAAAAATTAATCGATGTTGAAATAGTAGAAGCTGTGGAATATTTGGTCTACGTGCTACCAGGAGTTGAAAAAAAAATTGAAGGTCCAAAATATATCGGGTTTGCAAGATTTATTATATAACTCTCTCTGGACGGGGAATATTTCTCTCATCCAGAAGGAATTTGCTGCCATCTATTGTAAAAATACATAATCAAATATTTAACAAAGATAGGCTGACCATATTTCCTCGAAAGAAATACGGGACATCGGGATTCCAAATACGGGACTTTGCCAATTATCGCCAAAAACGACGCCAAAATCAAACAAAGTTGCCAAATATTGTTGAAATTATGGAAAAATCACAATGGCGGGAAATGATGCATTACTGCAAATTGCAGTGGATTAAAATGTATTCCACGGCAAAAAAACGTTTACCAAGGCAAATGTGGGAGATTAATATCCCATATATAGTTGTAACTATCATAAAATAATTTGAGTTGAAAAATAATTTCAATCTTCGACTTTAATAAAGAATAAAAATTCAAGTAGGCTTCGTGTGAAATACGGGAAAAACCGGGACACTTTTGCCAAAAAGTCGGGACGGCCAAAAAAAGAGAAAATACCGGGACTGTCCCAGGAAATACGGGATGTATGGTCACCCTAAACAAAGATAGCATCTGTATGAAAATGCATCTGCATTAAATTTAAAAATATGATAAAATTTCAAGTAATTTTTATCTTTTTTTAATGAATTTTTATTATTTAATTTTAACCCTTAGAATTTCCTACAAACGCCAAGAATCTTCTCCCATAATTAGGCTGACCATATTTCCTCGAGAGAAATACGGGACATCGGGATTCCAAATACGGGAAAATACGGGACTTCGCCAATTATCGGCAAAAACGACGCCAAAACCAAACAAAGTTGCCAAATATTGTTGAAATTACGGAAAAATCACAATGGCGGGAAATGATGCATTACTGCAAATTGCAGTGGATTAAAATGTATTCCACGGAAAAAAAAACGTTTGCCAAGGCAAATGTGGGAGATTAATATCCCATATATAGTTGTAACTATCATAAAATAATTTGAGTTGAAAAATAATTTCAATCTTCGACTTTAATAAAGAATAAAAATTCAAGTAGGCTTCGTGTGAAATACGGGAAAAACCGGGACACTTTTGCCAAAAAGTCGGGACGGCCAAAAAAAGAGAAAATACCGGGACTGTCCCGGGAAATACGGGACGTATGGTCACTCTACCCATAATCTGTTCGGCTTGGCTTACATAATAAATAATTTATCTCCTTTTTAACTTCGATTAAAATAGCACATAATCGATATATTTACATCAGTCTATAATATATGTTGTGTATTCTTTTTTCCCCTCTTGTATAATGCCTCATAGTGATGGGCAAAACGGTTCTTTTCCGTGAGCGGCTCTGAACCGCTCACTCACCAAAATGAACCGCAGCTCTTACACGGCTCTTTTGAAGAGTTGATCAAGAGCGCCATCTAGCGAAGGGTTTTATAAACTCTTGTGATTTACCCTCCTCCTCCCCCCCCCCCCCCCGAAAACAATTCTAGATTTTTTTTTTCAATTACAGCACACTGCGTTTACGCTGCAGTTGATGGACACGCGTTGCGTTTCAATTAAAAAATCAACCAGAGAAATATGCAAAAAATCAAGCTTTTCTCTCTCTCTCTCATTCCAAAAATAATAATAATAAACTTTTTCCCTTAGGGGTCATTCAAGTATTACGTCAGCATCGAGAGGGGGGGGGGGGTTTCGGATTTGCTGACTTTTGATGATAAGGGTGGAGGGGGGGTTTGAAGGTTACTTACGTCATCAACCACCCGTTTCTGAAGATATGGGGGGGGTCAGTGTTTTGCGACTTTTGCTGACAAATGGGGGGGGGGGGAGAGTCAAAAATGGCTAAAAATCTGCTTACGTAATACTTGAATGGCCCCCTTATAGAAGATGGTTTCGTGCACTAAACCAGACACGTAAGATGGTTCAGTGCCGTCTCAAGGCATGGGCCCACCCGGGGGTCTCAGGAGAAAAAAAGCCTCAGAAAAGTAATTTGGCCCGGGGGCCCATGTTGCTCTTAAGACGGCCCTGAAGATGGTGAGAAAAAAATCTCCATATTACTGTATTTGCATGAACATCCATGTTCTCATTTACGTAACAATCGATAAACGATTTGTATTCATCTCCTGTGTCGTCTTCATGGGCGGAGATACGGGAGGTGTTGGGGGGGGGCATTGCTCTTCCCCAGCGTCAAAGATAGAGTCGACTGTATAAATGTATATGTGAATTGACATCATCATCATCGTGCCGCCCCCCCCCCCCCAGACTTCCAAGTCTATCTTTGCCTATGGTCGTCTTTTTTAATAAGCCGGACAGCTTTTGATGTAGATTTTCGAGACATCTCACATAAAAATAAGCAATCACCGTTTTTTTTCTCTCGCACAAATGTCATTTTGTAAGGAGTCGCGAAAGGTTCTCGTACCGAATACAGCCTTTATACCTAGCTAGGTATAAAGGTGTAGACTACGACACATTAGGAAAAAATACTTCGAGAGTGCGGGTTGGGTTCACAAGGGGTTACGTTGATAAACTTGAGTGATAACAACTCCCACTCCAGTTCACAAAAAAAATGTATTGGTATAGGCCATTGTTCCCACCCTTTTTTTGTCCCAACGCCCCCTTCTTCAGAAATTTTGTTCTCCCATTCCCCCCCCCCCCCAACGCAATCTAAGCCATAGGATCCTATGTTATACCCGTAGCTTCTACCGCCCCCGGAACATTCCATCGCCCACGTTGGGAGTCACTGGTATAGTCGCAAAGGAAGAGGTGGACAATCGTCCCCCCCCCCCTTCTTTTATTCATTATAATAACGACTGAAATTACATACGAAATTTTAATTGAAAAATCACAACTGAAACAACAAATTACATTGCGGTTGAAAATTATGAATGTAGGGGCGACTGTTCAGCCGCGGGATCCGTACGTTCACATGGGATATCGCTGTTAGAGAGATTAAAAAGCAAAAAAAAAATCTTATGTACCCAAAAACATTAATGAAGAAATGGTGTCTGTCCGCTCTAGGTGGGGTGCTAAATCCATGATGAAAGGGCAAAAACAAATATTATTGACCAAAAAAAAATTAGTGTAAATGATTTGTCTGCTCGTAGAAAAGGCATCAAATCTGAAGTGAAAAGTCGAAAAAAAATTAGGGGACATGATTTCCACTGTAGCAAAGGGTTGGGGCAAATTTGTCACGATAGGGCAGAAAAGATTTATTGACCAAAAAAACAATTGGGGAAAATTATTTTTGCTGGAAGCCAAATCCGACGTTGAAGAGCTAAAAAAAATTTATACTGGTCAAGAAAAGAAAAATCAGGAAAACGATTTCTGTCATCTCTAGGAGGAGCAACAAATCCGAGCTGAAGAGCAGAGCCGTAATGAGAACACCCCCCCCCCCCCCACCAATCCAGGGATACGCACCTAGATACTTTTTAAGCCGGAACAAACCAAACTTGCATTTCTGTGCCCCGTATAATGTAGAAGGAGCAGTTAAAAGAGGTGCATTCCTCTCCCCCACTAGTCCAGCGCCCGAGCCCCAGACCCCCCCCCCCCCTAGTTGCGGCTCTTCTCTATCTGGCTAAAAATTACTGCCTATCAATTCAAAGTACTCCGAATCTTGGAAATTTGAACATCTTATTTTCAGGAGATCTGCCTCTTCTACACCTCTCCTCCCCGCGGACGTGCCCATGCGTCTGCACTGGTGAGTAGACCAAATAACAATAATAATAACAACGAGAATGAGATTCCTTCCCCTTCAAGAGGTGCATTCAATCCGAGGTAAAAGAGCAAAAAATAATAGTAAATAAAAAAGAACGCAGCGAAAGGGGGATTGTAAAAGCCTTTTGTGCAAAAAAAACCTTGCAAAAGGGGGAAAAAGAAAGCGTGGCCAACGTCTTCTTAGAAGGGAGGGTGGGGACTTGGGAAGAGACTAGTTGTTAAGTTCTGCAGAACAGTGGCAAGCGAAGACTTTTTTTTTTTTTTAGAAAATTTTTTGGCGGGGCCTATCTGTTTGCAGACATCTGCCGCCCTCAAAATAGGTCCGCTTAGGACCAGTGTGAAGGAAAGGCAAGGGAGCAGTGTATGTGTATTGTGAAGTGCGTGTGGTATGCTAGAATTTGGGAGCTTGTCTTCGTTAATTAATAAAAATTAATAAAAATTAATTAACCAGGAAAAATTAACATGTCTTTCCGAACTTGTTAGTCATATTACTTATTAATATTTTCGGCAGGAAAAGTAAAGTGGACTGCTTCTGCGACGCCATCTTGGTTCGTCGTGGCTCATCCTCATTGGTCGGAAGAGTTGCTTGTCAGGGATTGGCTGAAAAGGAATAAAAATACACAAAAATACAATTTATTAAAAATTATTAATTAGAAGGTGAAGAAAAAGAGGAATAGAATTAGTCGTATTAAAAAGTTCGTAGCGATAGATGGAGAAGAGATTTCGTTTAAGAATATTTTTTTTTTATATTTTTTTTTTTGTAAGTTTTTTAAAAATTTTTGAATTTTTTATGGGATTTTTTAGGAAATATTTTTGAAAAAGATGGGTAAAGGAAGCGAAGAAAAAGATAGAGTTTGCAACGCTAATGTTGCTGATTATGGGAGCTGCTCGTCAGTTATCGTTCGAGAATGCGTCCAGCCTCTTTTAGAAATTGTTGCAGAGTAGCTCGTCTCTCTTTCTTCGAGCATTGTTGGACGGTGTTCTGTATGCATGCCTTGGCAAAGTCGAACAAGTCCCGTGCCGCATCAAGGTTGGTTGACGATTCGGAGTCCGAAGACGTGGATGACGCCGAGGACGAGGAGACAGAGGCCGGGGAGGCGGACTTACGAACTTCGTCAGCTTCCACTCGGTCGATGGGGGTAGCACTTGCGCCGCCGTCACAACGTTCGGATGGACCCGGGGAGCACTCATGCCCAGTGCTTTCGGTTCTGGATCGGGGCGGAGTCTTGTCCTTCGCGCCTTGGAGCCTCGAGTTGACTTTCTTCTCGGTTGGGTGACTAAAGTCCGTAGGCTGGGACTTGTGTTTTTCTGCTCCGCTGGGTTTCTCCACCAGGTCCGTAGATGCAGATGGCTTGTCGTCACTGCTACCCGCGGGGAGGCTCGAGTTGCCTGAGGCTGCTTTTTCCTGAGAGTTCTTAAAGTTCAGAAAACTTTCCCAAACGTTTTTTGGGATATATTTGGGATTTTTGAAGTTTTTCCCCGATCTTCTAAAGGTCGCGGGATGTATGGTCTCTGCTTCGGTTGTGATATTTTCTTGGTGTTCGAAGTTCCCCTTCATTTTTGCAAGTTCACTTTTGAACGCTATGCACTTTCGTGATGTGCTTGGGTGCCCTTCACCACAATTGCAGCATTCTGGGGGGCCACTTCCACGCTTGGGACATTGTTTTCGGTCATGAAATCCGGGACAGAACATACATCTTTGAGGGCGGTCGCACGAGGCACCTGAATGACCCCAGTTTAAGCAGCGAAAACAAATTGACGGAGATTTCCGATTCGGGTTTCGTCGGTGCTTCTCGACAGATATGGCAACTAAGAGAAGTTGTTTAAGTCCAAAAATTTCTTTGGATCTGTCGCTGCTGGGCAGGTCGACTTTCCATAGCGGGAGAATTTTGGACCGAATCCTTCGTCTTCGTGATCTTATAGGGGTCACTCTGATCGGCTTGAAGCCCTCGTCAGTGAGTTCCTGAAATATTTCTTCAGCTGGTATTGTTGAGTCAAGTCCGCGTAGAATTATGCTGAAGATGTCCGCCGCTTGAGCGGACTGCCTGAGAATTGTAATTTCCTCTTTGGTAAGGAACTCTATTATTTTGTCGCGGTCATCAGTGTTCGAAAATGTGATTTTATAGTCTCCACGCGAGAATTTAACTTCACACGCGGCGTTGCATGTGTCCTTGATTTTTTTCGCCACCGTACGCCATCGTCGGCCGCACCGGATCAGCAGAGAGGGCCTGCTTCGTTCATGACCTACCTGGCCGTCTGGCACGCCGACCGTTGTGGGCGGGGCTTCACCATCTTGGGAAGCTTGCGATTGGTCAGTTTGAGCCGGTGATACCGCCGACTGGGAGTCCGGGGAGACAGTATCGGTGGTTACATCGTCTTTCTCTTCTGTGTTGTTATCCAGGTTTTCCGCAGGCCGTTCCGGGATTTTACCTGGTTGAACGGTATCTGCGGGGACGTTCAGTCCTTGAGGCGTATTTCTGTCCTTTGCAGCTTGATTTTCACCACTGCTTTTTGGGGGGATCACCTTCGCCGGTATCAGAAACTCCGGGATTTTATCCCGCTTCCGGAAAATTTGGTAGATAGTTTCGTTGATCCTCGTGGAGTAGTCTTCTGCGACTACCTTGAGCGACGGCTGGTTAAAAAAGCAGCTACTGTCAGCTCGGAGGAGTTGAACGAAGTTCTGCCGGATTGCAAGCTCGAGCTGGAGCGTGCTGCCATCTTTCGGCTGTCTCCGGAGTTCCAGGTATACCAGGAAGGCTTTCTCTAGTATGTCATCAGCCGGGCACGAGTGCGTCTTGCAATGAACCGACTTGTTCCGAGGATGGACTCGTCTCCAAAGGGTGTAGTGTTCAGCAATTCTAGCGAGATATTTGACGGCAGCTTGGCTCTGTACCGCTGGTCGAACCTTCTGGTTGCTAAAGGTTTCTGCCATGGTGGACCATGCTTTGTTGCCCGGGGATAACGAGTGACCATGTAGGAAGCATATCGGTTGTTTCTTCAGTTCAAGTGCCATTTTGGGAATTTGTCAAAGTCGTTTGAGGGTAGATTTACAAAATTTTTAAACCCTAAGATGTTTCAAGTTCGGATGTGTCCGACTGGGTACGGAGCGATGTCTAGCTTCATGTCGCTAGTTTGGTTGGATCGGTCTACTATACGATCATCAGAGCACAGCTAGAGACGTGCTTCTCCTCTCGTGTCTCAACGGGGGATCGCTTGAAAAATCCTGAAAATTTGAAAATGTGGCAAGCGAAGCGGCTCCCGGAGGCCTTTTAAAAGGACACGGCTCACTTGAATTTCTGCGGCTCGTCACGGTTCATTTGTAGCCAATAGGAGCAGGCAACACAAGCGAAAAAAGAAGCGATTCACGGCTCATTTTCGACCAATTACAGGAGGCGTTTTAACAGGCAACGGTTCACTTTCATTTCTGCGGCTCTCGGCTTGTCACGGTTCATTTGTAGCTGAAAGGAGCCTGCAGTATGAGCGAAAAGTTCGTATTTCGCCACTCCCCCACTGGGGGAGGGCTGAGTTCGCAGTTATTCTTACCCGTACCGTAACTAGGGGGGGGGCAGGGTGGAGGGTGACGGTCCCGGGTGGCAGAATTTAGGGGGCCAGTAGTTTTAGGCGGGGCAGGGGCGTAGCCAGAAATTTCGTTCGGGGGGGGGGAACCAAAGTGACAGAACAATGGATTTGGCCATCTTTTTCCCTTTTTTCGGTCATTTTCTCACATTTCGCGGGGGGGACCAGACCCCCAAGTCCCCTCGCTACGCCCTTGAGGCGGGGGTACAAAGAACACCAAGATAGTCGAATTTTATCATTATAAATCGTTGTGGGGCACCGAAAATGATGTTTGCCCCGGACGGCATAAATCCTAGTTACGGTCCTGATTCTTAGTTTTCTACTTTCTAACACTATAAATTAACTATAGAGGGGCCTTGAAAAGTCCCGGTCGGGGGGCTTGCTACAGGATGGGGGGGGGGTTCAGGATGATAGACAGATTTATGGTTTTTGACACCCTTTTTTCCCCAATCTTTTCATACTTCCAATCTCCCAGTTTTGAAGCCCATTTGATGAATACGTATAATGTATAATTCGTGTCTGAAACTTCTTTTGGTCTGGGCCGATTTTTGCATTGACGAGAGGGTTTGCCCAGAGCCCCTTAATTATGTTGGGCCTCAGAAAAACCACTTGGCCCAGGGTCCCATGAAGCTCTTAAGACGGCCGGCCCTGTTAACGAGTACAGGCATCCTGGAAAGTTAGAATGGCCAAAGTTTTTAATGAACCACGCCTTTATAATTCCTAATATATCATGCTATCATTTTTATAATATATAATAATAATAATTTTAAAATCAATAACGCGACGACCATGTGAAAACCATGTAACTGACATAAAATGTGCGGAAAGCCATTGTTAAAACCAAGATAATAAGCATACTATCAGGGGCGTAGCCAGAAATTTCGTTCGGGGGGGGGAACAAAGTGACAGAACAATGGATTTGGCCATCTTTTTCCCTTTTTTCGGTAATTTTCTCACATTTCGGGGGGGGGGACCAGACCCCCAAGTCCCCTCTCGCTTCGCCCTTGCATACTATGCTGCATTATTATTATTACTTTTTTGACATTTTCGGCAATTCTATCTTTCAAGTTGAGTCTTGTTTTGGTACATGAAAAATTGGTCAATCATTAGAAAAATGTGAACACCAACGAAAACACAACACACACACACACACTCCATAGCCTTTTTTTTCTATACATTTATTTACAGAAGTTGTGGGCAATCGGCAAACTTTTTTCACATAATTCATAAATAAAAAATACATAAAAATGAAATGAAATACATGGAGGAACAAACCCCTGCTTGCGAACTAATCTGGCTCACTTGAAAAAAATGTACCCATGAATTTCGAAACAAAACATTATAATTTGAGAAATTATGCATTACCAAGTGAGGTCGAATAATGTGTTTGGAATAGAATCATGTTATGCATTATACATTTTGTTGCGATTACAACCGTGAAGAATTTAAGTCAGTACGACATCATCATAGGCGTAAAATAATAGGAAATGTCGGGAGCAGTAAATAGTGGTTGGGGAGGGGTGTTCAAAACTCAATATTTGTGTAGAAATTTAGGAATCACGGAGATGCAATAAATTTAGAAAGGGGCCGTGACAGGTGGTTTGAAGGGCTGCAGAGAGCTGAGAAGAAAAATTAAGGTGTGAAGAAATAATGCTTTTATATTGACTATACACTTGCAGAATCCAACGAAACCAGGGCCGTCTTAGGGCATGGACTCACCCGGGCCTCACCCCCCACATTTTGCAGCAGGTTCCCTAGGATGGGGTTTTTCGCAGGCCTCCGGCTACATTTTTCACAGACCCCCTTCTCTACATTAAATTTAGTGGGAAAAACAAAAACTGATGAAAACCATATCAGGCCCTGGGATGCAGCTCTGTCAGTCCCACTCTTGTGAGGGTTCATGCCCGGGGGTCTCATGTACACAAGTGACTCCACCTTATGATATTTTGTATAGTGCAATAAATTTTTAAAATAAGTAGGAAATATGTAGGCTGTTTATTTCCTGCTAAGTATAGGACTACCATAGCATCACTTTGCCTGAGGGGCCCATGATGTTGATACGGTCCTGAATAGAATTCGGATTAGTGGGCAGCTCAATAAATTCTAAGCCAGTGGTCTGGGGGCCAATTTTATTTGCAAAAATTTTCATTCAGTATAAATTCACTGAAAAAATCAATTCAATACGTATAAACGATCTTGCTTCTAAATGAGGGTCGAAGACTCAGGGGCGCCACGAGAAAAAAAATATTCGAAGGGGGCGACGGGCAAAAAAAAAGGAAAGAGAAACGCTGCTTTATATAATAACATGCGCACAAAAAGTGCTTAACTAGTTCTTTTGTGTAGCTTATAGAGTGTAGAAAGAAAGAGTAGCTTTTTGTTTGCAGGCCTTTATGTTTTTTGTTAAGTTTTTTGCAGTTCACCACGACAACTTTACTCACAACAGAACCATTCAGTGCTTAACAACAGTTTTAATTGTCCGAAATACACGAACGATGTTGTTTGTTCACTACATCTTTACCGCGGGATATGTGATTGTGGTATTTCTCGGACACAAAACTAGACGCATGGAAACGGAAAGGTGTCAAAAAAGAAAAAAAAACCGCTCTTCTGTGCCTGCCACCCGTGTTTTTGTGCACTCATTCGCCATATGAATATGCATCTTCTTTGCGTCGTCATATTCCCACAATAAGCCGGAGAGCTTTCATGTCATTTTCTTCGTCCCCACAAAAGTAGTTAAATATACTGTGTCAAGTATCTCATCACAATAGTTAACAAATCCCTGGGAACCTTTCATTCTTCAACTAGGGAACTTCAACGCTAGTCTAGACTAGCGTCCCTCAGTCGGCATCCACACAAGCACCCCATGTTAAAACCTCGATAGGATAAAGAACTACTGAAGGTAGGACACAAAAGCAAATATTTACAATGGCTCCGTACCCGGGACCATTCCTATGCTCTTTCCCCCTTTGAAGCCAGTTTTTGATTTTGGATTGAAGGCTTCGAGTTTGAGTCTGCTGGTCGGTTCCCCAAGGGGTTTCGTCGATTAACTTGTCTCGAGAGAACTCCCAAAATATAAACGTCTTGATCAGAAATTTAAGCTCATCTGTCCCTAAGTAAAAAAATACATTAAACCAATATGCAGTGTCTGTTAGGGTAAATTTCATCTATGCGTTGATTATGCTTAATCGCCGACCATTTTGATGAGTTTGATAAATTTCGTTCAAACATGTATTCCGAATTTATCACATTCACCGTAACACATACATACTGTAATATTTTAACTTTAAACGTTCCTATTTAGCACGGATGGAATATATTAGAATTCTACATCAACAACAATCAATACAGTGTACTCAGTACACGCATACTTAGAAATAATCAAAATATTAAGAAACTAGTAGGCAGCAGTGCCAATTGAGTCACTGTTCATTTCGAAGTAGATTTTAGCAGGAGGCAAAGAAGACCGGGAAGGGGGGACTAAAAGGGAGTCACTAATGAAATTCTTGTGGGGGGGAGGTGGAATTA
Organism: Pholcus phalangioides; assembly: GCF_987345545.1. Classification (NCBI taxonomy): domain Eukaryota; kingdom Metazoa; phylum Arthropoda; class Arachnida; order Araneae; family Pholcidae; genus Pholcus; species Pholcus phalangioides. Next base: position 31,785,065 of record NW_028301604.1, read on the forward strand.
AACAGTAAAGAAAACTTCTGAAGAATTTCTTTTTGCGATCCAAGCAACGTCTATATAAAACCCTTAAGCCAGTGGTTCTCTAAAGCTTTTTTTCGCCTTCGACTCCCTTAGACTCAGTGTCTATCCGCGACTTCTCAAAGCAGTCTGAGAATCGCTTCGAAGCACTTAACAAGTACACATCAATAGCACACCAGCTTTCCGCGGCGCCCACTTTGAGAACCACTACCTTAAGCAAATGATTCGTTTTTCTTTTAGTCACCTGAAAAATCAAAAATAAGTGACGCACATTACACTTCCTTCCGTGGTAAGTTGGTACGATTGTCAATTGCTTCAGCGTAGTCTCCCCACGTTTTTTCTTTTACCACCCTCGTCTCAGAGAGAAAACTTTCCTCACTGATCCTGAAACTCCTCACAGAGCGAAATTCACTATTAGAAAAAATAATTCTATACAAATCCATTTTTTCGACCCACAATGCTTTACGTCTCATCGGTGTTCGCCCACGAACGCAAACTAAATATAAAAACCCTGCAAGTGAGACAAAATAAAATCCTTCGACAGCTAACAAAAGCACTGGTTCCTTCGTTACATCAACATATGAACGGACCTTCAACTCTCCCATATTTGGTCATCCGTACAAGAATTAAACCTCAATCAATTTGACAGAATGGGCAACTCACAACACCAACATATAAGAGACGTTGGGGACTACGACATGATGAGATTTGGAAATTTCGAAGGCCCAAACAAATTTTGGACCTCCCTTGGAACGAACTCTAATTCAGTTCCACTGAACACAAAATTGCAAATAAATGTGTTCAACCGAGAAATACATTTTTAATCAAACAAAAACAATTCTTTCAATCGCCAACCCTCTAACACAGGAGTTCTCAGCCTTTTTTGACTTGCGGAGCCCTTCTCAGTATATAATTTTTATTGCGGAGCCCTGTATGACTTGAGGAGCCAGATTTATATATAATTTTTTATGGCAGAACCCTTTATGCCTCTTTTTTTCATGTATCAATCTAATTTACTGATTTATTTTATTTTCTTTGAGTCACCGCGGAGCACCGGTTGAGAAACGCTGCTCTAACAAAAAGAGGAAGGCCAACAAAAACAGCTGTCTACATATAAAAAGCCCCAACTGAAGGTACGAAATGTTTGAAAAAAAAAATCCATTTAAAAGAAATAATAATAACAAAAAAATAACGCACTTGCTGACAACAGGAGAATAGCACTTCGCTCGTTGCCAGCAGATCATCGCCCATGAATTCTTCCTCAACAAAGGGCGCGGATGATAGGATCGCAGAGACAAATTTATTATTATTAGTTTACAATACAACATTATTTAGTTTACAGTACAACAATAGTATCGATGGCTTTCCCTCGATGCACCAAAAAAGGCTTAAGTAAAAAGGCTTAAGTTGTAATGTTGTCATCCGTGGATGGCTCTCCCACCGAGACCAACAATTCAAGCACTCTTCCGCGTCAGAGGGCCCTGCAGAATGAGAAAGAGTTCTCTCCTATTGTAAATATATGCTTAATCAAGTTTGAAATTATTTTACCCAGGAATTTGTTGAACTTTGCTCAACATGTATATAAAATTTTTTATTGTGTCAACAACAATATTGCCCCAAAAGGCCGACATCATTGAACCATGATATCATAAATTGCTACTTCATTAAATATTTTTGAAGCAAAAGCGCATAATTTTTTGTTACTTTTGATTTGTCACTGGCAAAATGTTCACCCCCTCCCTTGACATCATCTTCCCCCACTAACAATAACTAACCAAATTTTCCTCCTATATATTCACCCACCTCTCACTTTTTCTTCTATTTCCTGAAAATGACCAGAAAAAAAAACTTGTCGAAGCTCGCATTAGTGAGTACATGATGGAAACTTTCTCCAATTGTCTTTTCGACACCTTTTTTTCTCTATTCTCTTCCAAGTGTAAACATTTTTAATAGAAGGTTGTGGAGCGTTTTATCTGCAAAATTGTGTTAAAAAGTGACAGTACCAGACAGTTACCCGGATTTGACAAAATTTTTCTCTTTTACACAACCGCACTCACGTAATACACACACACACACGCAAATACTCACTTGCCTTTCTCCTCACACGTAGTCTCCACGAGGCTACAATTTGTAAGCCCACAGTTGGCCCGTAAGGGCCAGTACCGGGAGGCAAAATTTCATTCTGGTTAGGTCTGAAACGTTTGGAACGATCCCACAAAAAATATTCTCCATCGCAGTTTTTTTCAACCTTCCTGAAAACAAGGACCAGTAAAATGTCCGAAACAAATTTACGGACCAATTGGGTCCCGTATTACACACACACAGTGTTTTCATTATATTACACTACATTACGATAATTATGGAAAAAATTTGTAAATATTTATCTGGCATATTTGTCAGGTTTATACATAAAAGGCCAGTATTACACTATAAAAGTTTTGTCAAAGTGCTTGTATAAAACTTGAAAAATGCGACCAATAAACTGATCGATTGCATTTGCTCGAATGTAATCGATCAGCTTATTCGTTGTATTTTTCGAGTTTTATACAAGCACTTTTACAAAACGTTTATAGTGTAATGCTGACATAAATCAGGTTTAATTTTTTGTAGCAATTTTTTTGGAATTTTAATTACGATCGATGATTATGCCTACTTCGGACAATGTTTCTGATGGCAATTGATGATGTCCCGTTTTGTACAGATTATTATTTAAGATGCCAGTTTATACCGAATTTTATTTTTCTCAATGAAATATGATCATCAGGTCATATTTGATTATTTTTTTCGTGAAATACATTTTTGTTTACTGTGATTTGCAGTAGCCCTTTATTTCCACACCATTCAGCAATTTTAGCAGTAATTAGCAAATTACACTTGAAGCAATGAATTGCGACTTTCGACTAAATGTAGTGATATCTCGTGTTCATGATTGCAATTTTTTTGCGTTCTCCCTCGATGATGTGGGGGAACCTCGGTACGAAAGTATAATTTTATTTGAAGCCGTATTGTTATTATTAATGTCTATTTCAAAGGGTGAATAATTTTATCGAGTGTCCATGCTGACCAGTTATGCCATCGTCGCGGACCAGAGGTTGAGAAATACTGCTATATTGTATTCGTAGCTATGAACGCCCCACTAATACGTTTCATAACCCCCCCCCCCTGTCATTTCATGGGAAGGGGATATCACCCACTCATGGAGAAACTGGTCAAAAATGCCAACAAAAATAAGAATATAAAAACAAAGAATGAATCTGCGGAAAAATTCCTGAATAAAAAAATGCAGTCGATCCCGCTTATAACATTCCAACTTACAATTTTCTACCGCTTCGTACGACTTATTTTCGTGGTATCAACATTAAGTAATTCTCGTGAAGATTTTTCCTGTTTAAAGCGTTTCTTCACTTACAACGTTTTCTCATGACAATTTTTTGAAAAACGTTATAAGCGGGATCCACTGTAAAAACAAATTCTGAATGATTTGACGACTTGTAAAATGGAGTAAAATTCAAGTTATGAGGGAAATTTCAATAGAAAAAAACAAATATGTGAGATATTGTAGGGGTGAAATGGGATATTGTGTAAAACTGTAATTTTAAAAATTGTGAGTGAAATATAAGTATAATTAAGCATGAAACTTGAAGACGACAGAAATTTCAATGAAAATTATATGTGGAATTGTGACTAAAAAAATTATGAGTATGAAATTATAATACAAATTATATATATACATGTGAAATTTCAATTAAAAAATCACGATTAAAATTTCAATTAAAAATTATGCAAGGGCCGCTGGGTTGCACAACCGTACGACCACAGGAGGCGCCGCTCTAAGAGGACGCCAAATCAGAGGTGAGAGAGCGAAAAAATATTCATATTGATCAAGAGAAAAATTAGGGAAAACGATTTCTGTCAGCTCTCTAAGAGGGGCAATAAATCCGAGGTGAAGAGCAGGGCCGTTTTGAGAGCATCTTGGTACTCCCACCCCAATGCAGAGCAGTAACTAGATACCTTTTGAGCCGGGACAAGCTTACATTTCTGTGCCTCCGTGTAATGTGGAAGGAGCAGTTAAAAGGTGGATTCGGCTTCCCCACTAATCTAGCACCCGGGTACCGCACCCGCCTACTCCCCCTCCCCTTTGTTGCGGCCCTTCTCCATCTGGCTAAAAATTTAGGCCTACCTCTTGCCTACGCCTACTATTAAAAAATGTAACATCTAATTTTCATGAGACTTCCTCTGAGGGACCTCACGAACACCCCCCCCCCCGGGGACGTTCCCGGGTAGGCCCGTGCGTAAGACCGCACTGGTGAATAGGCAAATAATAATAAGGAAAAAGATTTCGTGTCCCCTCCAAAAGGCGCACCATATCCAAGGTGAAAGAGGGAATATTTAAAAAAAAACAAAAAAGAAGAAAATGATCTCTGTCCACTCTAGGAGGGGCGCCGAAATCGTGAAGAAAGAGCAAAAAAAAGTTTATTGACTGCAAAAAAAATTAGGGAAAATTGTTTCTGTTCGCTTAGGAGGGGCACCAAATCCGAGGTGCAAGGGTGCAATTTTAAAGAACGACGCAAAAAATTTGGGAAATGATTTCTGTCCGCTGTAAGGGGAGGGGGGGGGGAGACAAAACCGAGGTGGAAGAATGGAAAAAAAATTAAAGAACCACAAAAAATAAAGGAAGGAAAAACGATTTCTGTCTGTTCTTAGGAAAGGCATCAAATCCGAAGTGAAAAAGTCGAAAAAAATTAGGGAAATGATTTTTTGAGGGGCGAAAAATCCGTGATGAGAGATAGAGCAAAATAAAGAAAATCTTATTATTCAAAGAAAAGTTAGAGAAAATGGATTCACTCCGCTCTAGGAGAAAGTCCACATCTCTCCGAGGTGAGAAGGCGAGAAAAAGAATTTTAAATTACCAAAGAAAGAGAAATTTAAAGAAAATTATTTCTATCCTTTCGAGGAGGGGCGCCAAATCCGAGGTGGAAGATCTAAAAAAAATTAATATCGATCAAAAGGAAGAAAAATTGGGTAAAATGATTTCTATCAGCTCAAGAAGGGTAACAAATCCGAGGTGAACAGCAGGGCCGTATTGACAGCAATCCTGGGACCCCCCCCCCCCAATCCAGGGCCGCAATTAGAACTTTTTGAGCCGGGTCAAGCTGGCATTTCTGCGCCCCCGTGTAATGTAGAAGGAGCAGTTAAAAGGGTGCATCCGACACCCTCACTAGTCCAGCGCCCGGGCACCAGACCCACCTACTCCCCCCCCCCCTCGCCTAGTTACGGCCCGGGTCTATCGGGCTAAAAATTCCGCAAAACTTTTGCAAATTTTATTATCTCATTCTCACGAGGCCTCTACATCTGAGATCCTCCGGGGATCGCCTCATAAGACTGCACTGGTTAACAATTAAAATAACAATAATAATAAGGAAAATAATTCCGTCCCCTCTCCAACAGGTGCACCCAGTCCGAGGTGAAAGAGCAAAAAAAGAAAAACGTAATAAAAGAAAAATATATGTAACAAGCAAAAGGGGAGGGGGAGAAAGAGTGGCCAACGCGTTCTTACTTCTTAGAGGGGAAGGTGTGGGGCATGGGAAGAAACCAGTTCTAACAATCACAGAAGGCCTTTTAACAAGATACAGCTCATTTGAATTTCCACGGTTCATTTGTAGCCAATAGGAGCAGGCAACACAAGTGAAAAAAGAAGCGATTCACGGCTCATTTTCGACCAATTACAGGAGGCGTTTTAACGGGCAACGGTTCACTTTCATTTCTGCGGCTCACGGCTCTTCACGGTTCGTTTGTAGCCAATAGGAGTCGGCAATATGAGCCGTCTGCCGTCACGGTTCTTTTCACAACGTTTTCAAAAGCCTGCTTGTTCTTGGTAGTTTCTTGTATGCGATGGAAGTGTAAGAGCCGCGGTTCTTTTTTCAAGAACCGCGGCTCACTCACTCTTTGAAAAGAGCCGCTCTTCTAGACGGTTCATGAGCGGATCGCCCATCACTAATGCCTCATGTAAACGGGCCTTAAAGTGAGGTAAGTCGGTTTTCGTTTAATTGTAACATGAGACTGCAATGTGGATCTTAGTTTCTTAGTTAATGGAGGCAATTATATTTTGTGATCATACTTCAATCAAAATGAATCTAAGTAGTTAGGAAAATATATATATATGACAAGAATATACGTGATGAGTTTCCCTGTGAAACTGGACTTAAAAATTCAACTATAGCAAAAATTGTGACTGCTCCTGACTAAATGCCTGTAGCTACACGAATGTAATGCAATATTCAATTAGTGATCTATAATTATCAATTGTTAATGGATTAAAAACCTTCTGTAAGTCATAAATATAGCTGTTCAAAGTTGGTTTTGCACTGTAACAAGTTATAACACAAACTATTTTTGAAAACTGTAGCATAAATGAAGAGAACAAAGAATTTGTGTCACTACAAGTAGTCAACTGAATGGTTCTAAAGAGATTCCTGGCACTTTCTGCATGACAACAGCTTTGTATATGTAAATTAGAGGGGGGGGTGAATTTATGGCAAAGGACTGATATCTGTCACTTTCCTTTATGCAAAACTCTTGTGTGATGCTTCTCCAAATATTGCCCACCTTAAATCTTTTTCTTTTCAGTTTAGTAAATGTATTCAATGAAACTTAACATTTTTGGCCTTCCACCCTACTAGCATCAATACACGTTTGACATTTTTCTAATTACAATAGATTACAATTACAATTTCCCCAAACAATGACAAGAGATTGTTTTAAAGAAATTTTGAAATTCACGAGATTCGATCTGAAAGGTCTGAAAGATTGAAAACCAGGGTTGTTTGGTTTAAACCTTGGTTTTAACCAAGAAATAACCACTTCGGCTTTTTTCAAAAAATCAAATAAAAGTTGCCTAAATATAATTTTTTTCCTTGAAAAATATCATTGGTTCATTATTAGCCAAAGTGCTTCATTTTTACCACATTTTATATCCTTGGGTACATTCTGATGGTATATCTTTAGCAAATTCATGAATAAGGATTGCATCACACATCTAAATGTAGTGGTGTATTATCTCACAGGGTTTCTTTTTCCCTTCACAAAGAAGCAGCTACAGTAGTGACACCATCATGCTAGGGGCAGGTGGTCCTATAATCCAATAAAGACACCAGCTGTCCTTAAACTACAAAGACTAGTGTACTAGTGGTTACATTACCTCACATACATTTTCATTTTCTTTCCCATAAGAAGTAGCACATCTCCTACTGTACATCTCCCAGTCTTAATATTCAATAGTTTTTTTTATACTTTCACACACACACACTGTTAAGCCCAGTTAATCAAGGTTCTACTGTATAGTAGTAACAGATTTTTGAAAAATAATCAGCTATATACTGGGTGATTATAATTTAAGTTTTGATTCCAAAACTATACAATAAGTACTGATCAGAATGACTTGAAAATTTGCATGGATACTCCTGAAGCAATGGAAGTTTCTTTCGCAAAAAAAAAGTGCAAAATGTGCAAGTAGACGATGCTGTACTTGGCCCACAGTATAATCTATTTTGTGCAACCACATCATTTCGGCACTTCCACAGCATCAGTGTGTGATAGAACTTCTATCAAGATGCACATTGCAATACCAGCAAAGCAGCTGCAGAAGACCCATTTTGACAGGATGCACCTCAACCCTTGCAACTCCTGGCTGTGGGGGACCTCAAAATGTTATAAACAGTGGTCAGATTAAGTGGTTTAATAAAGCTGAATTGCAAGAACATCCACATTATGACCGTGGCATACTCCGATTTCGCTGTTGAACAAGAATTTTTGTGCTTTCAACCTCATAGTAAGAACACGTGGTGGACAACATATTTAACATTTCTTGAGTAAGTTGTAGTTATTTGTTCAATTACTTTGTTTTTTGTGATGTTTCCATGAATTATGAAATCGTGAAATGCTATAATTAAGTTATCATTTTGCCATGACTGGCTATCGTTTCCATTCTGCGGGCAAATTTCCCGCATGTTGGATGATGGCGTTAATTTTACATTTTCAAGTATTTTTTCCCCTTTATCAAATAAAATTGAATTTTTTCAGGAATATTCATGTCAATTTTCAAGTCATTCTGACAATCGTTCTTTTTTTACAGTGTTTTGAAATCAGAACCTTAGTTATAACCACCCCGTATATCGTAAACCATTGCTAATTAATCTGCATTATTTATGCTTCATTAAATACATTATATTCATCTAATTTTTATTGCATTTTGCAAAATAGCTTCCTAATTAAGTATGCTGAAAGTAACTGGAGAAAAACCTTTATATACTATATGATTATATAACTCTTCTATATGATTAATGCCATTGAAAGAATTTTCAAACACACAGTAATCCATTCAGTTAAGCAAAAAATAATTAAATTGCAAAAGTTTGTTTTTGTTAAAATGTAATAAATATTTATTGATTAATTAGCATGGGAATAGTGTTAATTTCATTAATAAACATTTTATTTTAGTTAATTATTGGAAGTTTGAATGATTTTTCAGAAATTTCATTGTTTTTAATGTTAATACTATTTAAAACAAAAAAACCGGTTTAAACCAAAAAAACCCGGTTTTTTGGTTTTTTTCAAAAAAACCGGGTTTTTTACCAACCCTGTTGAAAACTGACTAATTTACTCTTGCATCTTCACTATGGAATTCATTCATATGAAACAGTGCGACTTGCTACAAACCAGGGCCCAATCTAAAGGCCCGTTTACACGAGGCAAGCGCTTTAGTTGGTAACTTAATTTCAACTTACCGATTCTTCTTGAAACTGTCCACACGATAAGTGGTAAGTAGGCGCTCATTGGATAATTTTTACGGAGGTGAGCGCAGTTAGCGCATGCGCGCTTCAGTCTACTCAAATCCACGGAGAGAGACAGACGCACAACGCGCGGGAGAATAATAGTAATAATTTGTTATTTATCTGGCATTGAGAGAGGTGCTTTTTTTAAAGCTCATAGCTTTCGTAACGATGGATGAAGATGATCAGGTAGAACTTACGATTACTGTGATCAGAGCCACATTATATGATATTTTTTTTAAAGAATATAAATTTATTCATTTTCACTTACTCAAGGGGGGTATAGTTATATGATACACATCGAGGACGATGTATATTCTGACTCCAATTGAAGAAACGGTTGATAATATTTAAGTTCATTTAATTTTAAAAAACTATTTACATAGGTTAACAATATTAATTCCACATAATAAAAAAGGAGAAACTCTTTTCTCACTTGCGCGAGAGCAACACACTGAGCAAGAAGTAGGTCACGCAAGGGAAACAGTTCGCTTGTCCCCTTTTTTCGCCTCTGCCACCCACGCAAGGGGGCGAGAGATGACGCCACAGGGGAAAAAAGAACACACAACATATTATAAACTAAAGTAAGTCATCGAGAAGAAATATAAGATTTCTCTATTTCTCCTCTAAGTTGTAAATACCGATTATATGATATTTTAATCGATGTTAAAGAGGAGATAATTATGAATTATGTAAGCCGAAAATACGGGAGAAGATTCTTGGCATTCGTAGGAAATTCTAAGGGTTAAAAATTAAATAATAAAAATTCATTAAACAAAAATTATTTCCAAATTTTCGAAATCATTATTATTTTTTAATTTGATCTATAGAGATGATATCTTTATGTTAAATATTTGATCATGTATTTTTACAACAGATGGCAGCAAATTCGTTCTGGACGAGAGAAATATTCGAAACCCCCCTCTCCAGTTTTTATTATATAAATCCTCCCCACCAGATAAAAAAAAATTGAAGGTTCAAAAATATATAACTCCTGACATCACGTCGACAGAATATTCCATAGCTTTTCCCAACATCGAATAATTTTAGCTTGTTTGAACAAGGTAATTTCCATTTCTATAGTTCAACAAACATTCATGGCGAAGATATTTTTCAATAAACTTGAAGATTGTGTCCTCTGGCCACCTCACCATCCAATATTTCGGCGGAATTCTAGCGAAACTTCAGGAGACGACGGAGTATGAACAGGTTCACGCTTGAGATCAAAATAAACCCCTCCGTGAGAGAGCAAAAAGACCCCTCCAGAGCGGCTGGTCAGGACCACTGGCGCATGCGCAGAGGTCTACTTAACCGGAAAAAATAGAACCGTTCTTATCTCACTTACCAACTAAATCACTTATGCACTTGCGCACTTGCCAACTAAAGCCGTGTAAACGGCCCTTATCGTCTGCATACATTGTATCGTACTTGGCAACTAAAAATTAAGTTACCAACTAAAGCGCTTGCCTCGTGTAAACGGGCCTTAACTGTGGACGAACAACTTTTACCATCAAAAGCAAGATGTCCATTCACACAGTATATCCCAAGTCTTCTTGCCTGCGTTGACTCCAAATATATTCTAAACAGTTTTTCCTTACACTGGAGCAGATAACACCAGACCAGCAAATCAAAATGTCCATTAACATGTTATACTTGTAATTCAATTAGTCAAACCTTATCTAAGAAAAGGTCGAAACATAACAGATTCTGAAGCATAACAAAATCTGAAACCGAAATTGACAAGCTTGGTTGGGACCTTTCGAAAAGACCGTCATGAAGTACCTCCAACTGCAAAAACAAGATTTACACTCGTGAATATTGGTTCCAGTTTTGAATACTATCACGCTGATCAGGGAAAAAGATTAAAAATGTTCTAGTTGTCTGAGTTCACTTCATACTGATGCAACTTTCAACGAAAATGTGAAAAAAAAACCCCAGAAACAGTTGCCTACACTAACGAAACTAAATATAGAGTGGACATCAAAGATAAAATGCTGCGATTATACACCACCAACACTGGAAGTCTTCACTGGCCAATGCATGTTTTCGGAAAAAATGAAAATTCTGTGAAATTTTAATTTGACGAAATTGTAATATTTTATACCGCTCCTCAACCGATCCCTTTTCACGAGAGCCGAAGAGAAATGTTTCCGGGAATAAATGAAGAAAATTCTGTGAAATTTTAATTTGACGAAATTGTAAAATTTTATACCGCCCCTCAAGAGATCCTTTCTCACGAGAGCAAAAAGGACATTTTTCTGAAGGAAAAAAACTTGTACATTTCATCAGAAATATATTAAAATTTATAATTCAACAAGAATCTCTTATTTTATTTGGCGAATTTGGCATCCTGTGTCTTATATAATGAAAATTTTGTCAATGTTTGTTTACAAATGAAGAATTTCATACTTTGCCTGATTGTGTTAGGCATTCTATAGAATATGACATGAATGTCGCTCTCCACTTGTTAATACAAGATATACAGAAGACTGGATGTTGTGAAGATATTTATTATTTGAGATGTTAATTTTTTTTTAAGGAAGGAAAAAACTCTCTGCCTCTACCGGGAGTCGAACCCGGGTCCCTCGATTGCCGGACGAGTGCTCTGACCACTAAGCTACAGAGGAGATAGCGAAGGAAAATCTCTATCTCTGTAGCTTAGTGGTCAGAGCACTCGTCCGGCAATCGAGGGACCCGGGTTCGACTCCCGGTAGAGGCAGAGTTTTTTCCTTCCTTAAAAAAAAAATTAACATCTCAAATAATAAATATCTTCACAACATCCAGTCTTCTGTATATCTTGTATTCTATAGAATGCCTAAACACAATCAGGAAACACACTATAGAATGCCTAGGCAAAGTATAGAATAAAACCGGTATTTCATACTTTGCCTGAAACGACCAGGTATTGTATAGAATGCCAGATTTCATACTTTACCGGTAACATAAACATTAAATTTCACATGCATGCATTACCAGTTTGGAGGATAGATGTACGGCCGCAACTGGAAGGGGGAGAGACAAGCGGGTCTAGTGTCCCGGGTTCTGGACTAGGGGGGGGGGCACCAAATTCAACCTTTATAACTGCTGCTTCTACATTACATGGGTGTGTCAAAATGTGTGATGCCCCGTTTGAGAAGGTATCTAGTTGCGGCCTGCAACTAGATACTTTGTCATCTGGCACACCTTGTAATGTAGAAGAAGCAGTTACAGGATGAATTTGGCGCCCCCTTTGAAAATAAGTTTAATAATACCATGAAAATAAGTTTAAAACGTTTTTCCACTTAGTACAAATAGAAAAACGTTCTAAATGGGAAAAACGTTATAAGTAGGATCAACTGTCTATTTGTTTTAGATTTATTACTTTGCGGAATTCCATACGCTAAATTCTCATTGCTAATGAGCTTCTTTGCAAGCTTTTCTTACTAGTAGACAATGAAGGTTAATGACCCTTTGGATAGAGAAAGAACATGTTTTTAGAAATGAATTACTTGATTCACAGCAAAGCCGCTTGTAAGTTAAGCATACCCACTCAATGTTAAAGAAAGGCAGCGGAATTGATAGCAGCGCCATCTGAAGTTTGTGTCAAACTTGCCGATTGATCACATGGCTCCCACGCTTCTCTTCCCCCTTCCCTTGATCGCGTTATTCTGATTTCAACCTTGATTTATTTTTCAGTCTATTGCTATGGAACCTAAAAAATCTTAATTCCCACTAAAGCGTATATTTTTCACTTCTTTATAGGAGACATACGTGTGCATAAAAATATTAATCACTCAGTAACAATAACAATGTTATAGACACTTCAACAGCTAAATCTATACTTGTGAACACCCGTCTTCGTGTCATTTTACACCCATCAAATGCACGCGGACTTATTCAATAAATATAATTTTAGTTGGCCCGTTTTTATAATTTTAAAGATTAACAATTTGCCAAAATAACCACGAGCAATAGCTAACCAACCTAACCAAGAGTCTTCACGTGAGTAAGTAAACAATATGGCGCCGTGATAGGGAAATGCATTATGGGAAATGACTTTCCCACCCGATGCTAGCAGCCAATCACAGGCCAGCAGGCACCCATCTAAACAGAGAGGACGCTGATGCCGTTTGGATACCAGTTTAACAATAGGACTGTTTACGCTTACTCTTAATGCAGCTTTGATTCACAGATACCTTCTCCTATCCAGAACATGGCCCACCGCTCAGTCTCAACAAAGAAATATGCGCAGGTGATCAAAGACCTGCGGCATGATGGAAGAAAATTCAGAGATACCAGTGAATCATGGGGGGGCATAATTTTTTCAAGTTAAAATGTTTTTGAAAGGAACCCACTTTCACTCAAAAGGACCCAGATTTCTCGAATACCCTGGGGGTGAACTATCTCTGCAGTCCTTAGTAACTACTAGTCCTAATGAACTACCGGTCGGAGGACTGAAGCTAAGGACCGCTTCAGCTACTAGTAGTTAAGAGGTACTATGTACTACCAGTCCTTAAGGTCACGTGACGTGAAACAGTAGTTAGAGGGGGAGAAAATTTTTGGTTTCGAGAGTAACAGATCTCTAACCAATCGGGATGCCGTTTGAAGCCTACAACTACTACTAATTATTTAACAATCGTTTTTCCGCAGTGGATTGTGGCAGCGATTTCATGTTTACAAACAAACATGTTGTAAACAAACTTTTTTTTCCCGAAGGACTCGCCATACATTTTTTTGTCACCCGTGTTTTGCAATTTTTTTTACTCTAATATCGCTGGCTAGTTTAATTATTTTGTAACCGTATGAGGACGTTGCATTTTTCATCTTGGGACTTTTTTTTAGAATAAGATTCAGTATATAATAATAGTCAAAGTATTTTTCTTGTCCGAGCTCATGGGCCCCACTTTTGGATGCTTGAAGAAGCGAGTATATGGGACCCCAGCTGCATATAAGCGGGTCGCATACTGATGGAATCAAAATTTGAAAAAAAAATTCTTACAAACAAATGTAAGATTTTAAATTAAGGTTACCGGCACTAGTTGAGCCTATGGCCGTAATGTGCCTTTTCGGGGCAGACTTTCCCTTTTTTTTTTGAGGGGGGGGGGGCCTCTTCTTAAAAGGGTTATTATGCAAAATAATTATAGATTTTTGAGCCCCCTATTCACTTCGGGAGCCGTACTTGAGGCCCCAGCTGAATACTGTTTTTAATATTGAGTGCTACTTTTTTTTAAAAACCAATTTGTTAAATGATTTTTTATTATCCATTTTTATTCCTTTTAAATTCATTGAAACAACAAATTGCAAATTCTTTCTGGAGCAACTAAAATAATAAATTATTGATAATTTATAATTAAAAGAATTAACTGCCTTGCTGCGTATTGTAGTTCTGTATTTTAAACTATGGGTTTCTCCTCAGTATTAAAAAATATTATCAGAACATGATTCTCTATGAATGAGCACTTACCTGTTAATGCAAGTGAATACTTCAATATTTAAAAGATATATACTTCTATATTAAAGATCTTTCATCAATTTATCTGTTTCATATTTAGCTTCCAACAAATAACTTCACCTGATAACTTTCATTTGATCGTATATTTCATTTCAGTTGATTAGAAGATGAATGATTGATTGAAGTTGATTAATAGAAACATGAATTGAATAACAACTTGCACACATGATTTGTCATACAAAAACATTTTATTTCAAACATATATTCATAGAAAGTTATCATAATCACAATTTATTTGTTGTACTTTTCTTAGAAATCGCACCTTTCAAGAATATAATTTTTTGAGATTCATTAATTTTCATTTGCATCTTCAAATGTTGATTTACCTGAAATTAGAAAGAGGAAGAAAAAAAAACTTTTATTATGCTTATCAATCTTTAAATGTACTGTATATTTGATTTCAAATTATAACAGTCTTTATTTGCATAAGTAGAGATAATTCGTGCACAATAGCACTTTGTTGACTCGCCACCATTTTATCACAGTAGGATCCAAAATGCATCAACTGTGTTTTACAAGGGAGGCCTGGCATTGCACACAGATGCACTTGTTCATGTCTAGATGTATTTACCTAAGGCTTCACAAATCTTAGGAGCCAACATTGCAAAAAAGAAAATCATACTGACACCTCAAATTTTCTATGCAGATCACAAAATATTTGGAGTTTATATCTGCATCTTCCGATATGTGAAGATCATCACCAAGTGCTAAAAAAGTTGAATATAATTTGTTTTTACTTTGGATTATTTCTCCTAAAAATATGCTTGGCTGCCAAGAAATTTGGCCGGCACCTAAAATGTTTTTCAATTTTTCGAGCCATGGTTCTACCCTAAAATTTTGGTCAGACAGATGAAGTGAAAAAACCTATTGGCACGCGGCTAACTTCAAATTTTCACTTTACTTTCAGCTTCGCTCTAAAACACATCCTTAGCAACCTCTTGTGGATCAGGGAACCCTATTTAAATTAACATAGAAATTTTGCAGTGTTGTATGGTCTTACTAGTTAAAAAGTATAATATTATTTGTCGTCAAACATATTGTTTTAATATTTCCATTCACAAAATTTGCTCATCAGTAAATATAACACGTTTTTCAAAGAATTAATATTGCTTTTCAGTTAGCAAAGCTTCTAAAGGTTTTTTTTAACGTCCTCCCTCTCATTTATATAGCCAAGACAGGTTTTTCAACAGTATACATGTTTTTACTTGCACTGGTCAAATTTTGAGTGGTACAGGTAGCCATTAAGAAATCTATCTTAATTTGCTCAATTCAATTATGTCAAAAACAGTTGTTCTTTCAATAGTATCTGAAAAAATTATGATTATAAAGAAAATTACTCATAGCAAGATATTTCTCGAGAAAAACCAATATGGTATGGACTAAAAACAATGCCACCTTTCCCCCCCCCCCTGCTTATTTTGTTTTTGCACATATAAAATGAGTTGCTGAAATTACAATAATTTCAGAGGGAAGTATGTTTCTGTTAAGTTTTATATTGAGAAATATTCAAGTGATTTTACAGTTTACAATTTTTATGAATTTTCTCAACTTAAAATTGAATGTGTATAAAATAGGTTATTTTATTCATCATGCAACATAAATGAGACACTGAAATACATTTCTTAATAAACGTGTGAATTTATGTAATACAGCCTCTCCGAAACGCTATTATGTCTGCGATCTGATATAACGCCAAAATTCTTTGGGTGGGATGGTGGCATTAAATCGGGGGTTCGGCTGTATTTGTTCCACTAGGGTTGTTGATACAAATGAAATCAGTGAAAATGATGCGACACAATGTTAAAATTTATGTCATTAAATCATGCATGGAAATATTTTATTTTACATGAAAATAATAATGGAAACTGTTGCTCAAAGTCAAATACAAAGAATTAAAATTACCTTTGTTTGCTCTGGTATAATTGTTTGGTAACTTTGAAAACCTTCACATAACTTCGTAGCTACCTACAGCCAATTTCCTGGGAAACAAAATTTTTCAAGAGTTAGAAAAGTCTCACAAATGTATATACAATATATATATATATATCAGCTGTTTACTAACAACATCGTTAAAAAATAAATGCTTGTTAAAAGTTTAAATGTTAAAAGTTTCAGTTCCATAACATCTCAAAATGTTATATTTTAAAGTTCTTAAGTATTCGACATGGAAATTTTTTTTCTGTCTTTACCCATACACACAATCAAAAATAATTTTTGGCAAAAAATTCAATTTGAACACACACAGCAAGGCCATAACCCAAATACTGAAGTAGTAATATGTTTCAAACACTAATCTGCTTCCTTTCATTGTAATATATATATACCTCAACACTAAAAACTGTGCGTGAAATTAAAACTTTGTTTTTTAGTCCCATTGTACGAACTTCATTTTTTATATCAACAAAACAATATAATGATTCCTTATTAAATATTCATCTCAGAGCGAGTTACAGAGTGCAATTTTTAAAGTAGTAGCATATGATTTTTTTCTGAAAATTTAACTTTCACTAAGTATTACAATATTGTTCATTTGAACAGTTCAAAATATCAAATCTATATTTTAATCCTTTACACTAAATTTAGTGCATGAGTTTTACAAAATTTAATATTTAACATTACTGCCAATTTTTACCATGCTTTATTTCAATTTCACCATTACTCATCACAAAAAAATTAATTAAAATTTTTGCCATTTAGGTGCTATAATTTATTATCAATGAATTGTATTTGTTATTATTTATTTACGCATGTGCTCAATTCATTTAGACATAATTTTTCATTAAAAAAAATTAATGTAGCAAAAAACATAGAATGTAAAATTTTAATCTGATATTATCGTAATAGAAGATTCATCTTTCATTCGCCATGTAAATATTTTCAATACAACCCAAAATATACATGGGCTATTTGATATTTTTCCAGCATTACCAAGTGGGACCCACTGCCCTATTGATTGCGTAACATTATGTCCATTTATATTTTTAAATAACGCATTTACTGAGCAAAAAAATATTAATAATATCTCTAACACTTTTCTTATATAGTTCGATAGCAATAAAATAATTCTTACCTCAGTAATGAACATGCTAGCACTTCGTCGTGGCTTCGATCGCCGATGTCAACATACACGTATGTATACTACAGCAGGTTTTGGAGGATATAACGATGAATCACTTCAACTTTGATGACACCGAAGATATAATCCAAGTTTTATCTGTCATTATTATCGTAAAAAAATTTTCAATTCGAAAAAAAACAGCATATTTCATCGCTAAATATCACAGCGAGAGCTCGCGGCCAGAGGCAAAATTTCCTCTTTTCCAAGATGGCCGCCGTGAACTACTTTTCTTGCTGCTTTAGGACTGGTGCTAGGCAGTCCTTAGCAGCGGTCCTAAGTAACTACTAAAAAAAAGTCCTTAGCTTAGAGATAGTATCGAAAAGTCGAACTACTGGCCATCTAAGGACAAATCGGGGCTTAACTACTTTTTTTCGGCTAAGGACCGCAGAGATAGTTCACCCCCAGGGTCTTGGGACCGAGATAAATTAGAGTACAGTGGCATCTCTGATGGCTACAGAGCCTTGTATACCTGAGTGATATTTCCCATAAGATTAATAAACTCAATCTTTCACTTCAAAAAAATTTTAGCAATTTCTAAGTTTCTGACAAAATTGAATCCATGAAAAAGAATTTGATTTTTTGGCAAAGTGCATTAAAAAGACAACCTGGTGTGTTCAAAACACTTCACTATTTCTTGTCACAAGCCAAGCTAAATTTAACAGTCGGTGAAGAGATAACTGAGCACATGGAAGAATTAAAATCTTTGTTTCAAAAATATTTTTCAGAGCCGGTAATGGATGATCGATGAATATCTGATCCTTTCAAAGAAGCGTATTTTGAACCGGCTTCATTGTCGATTGCAGAAAATGAGAAATTGCTAGAGCTCGTATCAGATACCACTCTGAAGAATCTCTAATGGCAGAATAGTGAACCTAGTCAGTTTTTGGGCACGTCACGGCGACAAATGCAGTGAACTTTTGGAAAAGCATAATGTTTTTGTTGCTGTTTACTACCATGGAGCTTGTTGACTGCGCATTTTCTTCGTATGCTTATATAAAAAATATAGAAGCAAATTGAATGCAGCTCTGGATTTGAGATTGTATTTATTGTCTCTTGAGCCTAATATTTCATAACTTTGTAATTTATTACAGTCCCAAGTATCACATTATTTCTTAATCTTTATGTTAATTTGTTTACATTCTTCATTAATCATTTTTGTCGCACCGTGGTCATTTTCTTCACACGAGGGCTAATTAGACCGGGACCTACAATTTATTGCAGATTCCGAACGGCAGTTTTGTTTTTTATACTCGTCTAGAGGTTGGTGCGCTAAACCCTCGATGAGGGACTCCCTGCAGTAGCAATATTTTCTGTGGTTACGTCGCCGTTTCTGTTGTACCCTTGTGTCAGGAAAGTTTTCTGACAAGGACGAAGTGGGTATCGAACTCGCGACACCTCTAAACATCCTTTGGTACTTTAGGTCAGTGGTTCTCAACCTTTTGGGAACCACAGACCGGTGAATCAAATTTTTGGGTCTACGGCCCGGTCTGGAATAGCTTACTTGTTCAAATGTTAATAATTAATAAACAACCAATTACCTTTTGATTGTGAGCTAATTATTTAATTGAAAACTCATTTAATCAATTAATTAAACCCTCTTTAATTGAATAATAAATTTAAACCCTTTTAATTAGTTGATTAATTAATTAAAATACGTTTAATGAATTGAGTCCATTATTATCTTATGGAGTGATGCAACCTTTTTTTTCGGTAATGTATTAATAACGTGTGGACAAAACATAAACGAAGCGTTTCATCAGCAACTGCAGTAAACATCCTCATTGCTTAGGGACCAGAACCTGGGTACTGAGGATGTTTGAGCGCCCCAATATATTTTACGACGTGGCTGAGCCACCAATAATCAATATATAATGCAACGATCCACCCCCTCTCCTGCATAAGGGCTTGAACCCGTATATACGGGACAAATGGCAACTTTCAGCCCCCTCAATGTTTTCCTCATTTTGGCGCCTCTACCTCATTAAAAGATTTAATTGGTCATACATAAATCAATCTAAATATCTTAATATTCAAGTTTATAGAATAATTTCTCATAGTGTGTAAAAATACGAAGTTTTCATTCATAGTGGGCAATGGAATTTTTTGTGCTGACGTGGACGCAGCACTTATTTATTAGCACTATTTTAATAACTTAGTGTAAAATATATTTTACGATCGAACTTTGTATTTAATCTCACCTAGAAAGAAGGTAATGATATAAAATAAAAATGTATATATTGTAACTCACCATAAAAAAGTCCACTGAAGAGCAGAAAATTGTTCAGTTTTGGGCGAGACACTCGTTTCGGTATATCCACGATAGATGCTTATGTGGTGCAGGTGTTTCACTGATTAGTCACTGACATTTGCCACACATATGTAAAATACTTCGTTTGTTTCTGAGAACACATACTAAATCGTTATAATGACTGCCAGAGGTTTTTACCACTGGCCATAAATAACGGGTCCAATGGTCGAAGGTGGTTTTCTATAATATTGCCCGGAAATTCCTGATCACTCACAATTATTCCCCTTTGAAGTTATGCGGCTTGGTCAATGGCGAGTAGCAAAGATGTTTTTCCAGTCTCCAAGAAACGTGGGATACAGAGTTTTCTCATGGCATTATTGTCTTCAGGACATTTTCTGTGGTGCAGACAATGGCAAACCGTGAACACGCAAACAACAGGGTCATCTGGTTGACAACAGAAAGCCCTGAAGCAGTAGTATATTTTCGAGGGAAAAGCACAGAGTATGGAAAAACGCTCCTAACCCCTGCTGTATTGTTTGGGTCTCATGAAGACGGATACTCAAAAATACGAAAAGAAAAAAAAATTCAATTAAAAATACTAGTTTCGAGTGGAGGGAGGACCAGAGACATGTTTCCCTTTCTTTGGGTCTAGCAACAGTGCGATAAGGGGAAGAGGGATTCTATAATTGCCGCTGGAAGCCTTTGTTCTGGAACTCTAGAGGAGGGTTTTCATCTTTCTCCATGTATGATTTTTAGACTGAAAAATTAAAATAATATGTACCATAATAGTGAAATAAACCAATTAGTTATTTGTGGAAATGCTTTGAAAAATGAAAGGATAATGAATATATTCTCGCGGCCCGGTACGATTGATGTCACGGCCCGGCAGTTGAGAAATACTGGTTTAGGTGAGTATCTTATCGACCTGGGCTACCTGCCCTGTTTACATTCTTCAAAAATAAAAACTATAAAATGAAAAAATAGACTATTTAATTCAATTAACACATACTTTTTTTGGAGAAGTTTTTGGAATCTGTAATGGGTGAAACAGATTTTGATGTCCCCAGAGAGTTCGGGGTGGACGTATGCGGACTAAAAAGGTTGGGAACCAGAGATCTAATACATCTTAACACGATGCAGTTTCATCATCAAGTGGAGGTTCTGTTTCATCTATAAAAGACCAACAACCCCTATCCATGCGTAGTACCTTTATATCAGCTACCCAAGTATGTTAATTTTCCCCATTTAGGACTTTAAGTTTCACATTATTTAATATATAATATATAACAGAATAGAGAGAGTGAGCGTAAAAATAATAATGAATTTACTAGTAATTCATTTAAAAAGAAAAGATTGCAACGAGTATAAAAACATTATATAACACACCTAGCCAGCGCAGTCTAATATAACAGCCGCTGTGGTGGTCATATCGACAGACTTGCATCGTGAGGATCTGGGTTCAAACCCCACTATCGCCATAGTGGTGGTCGGCTGAAGTTGGTTTTCTGTGGTTCCCAACTTCGAGATGGAAATTTGAGCCAATCTTCCCATTAAAGAGTCTCGCCGCAGAGAACAACAGGCCTACAACGGTATAATTATTCATTCACTCACTATGAGTTGAGGAAAAACTCAGTTTAAAAAAATTGATTGCAGTTGGCAGCACTGCACAAAACAAGCTTTACACAGAAACAAACTTCACGGAAGGTTCGCTATACATATGCACACATTCCAACATGTACCAATTCGTTAGAAGTTCCGCAGAGCAATATGGACAAGGTGCGTGTCTGGTTTAGTAGTAGTCTAATATAATAATTTTCTGCAGCCCCCGTCGAAAAAAACTCATATTGACAACAAAAATTATTAGAATTTTTCTCATACCTGAAAATTTCTTCATCCTGGTATTTTGATTCAATCATCCCTTAATTCGGCAATGTTATTGAAGAGAGACACATTGGTAAATCCAGTTTTTTCAAGTTCATTTATTGTCTTTGACAAACAAATCAGCTATGACCTTGAGCGAAAAGAGCTGGCCGATAAAAACAAATTTCAAGACGATCATGAATACGCATTTCCGGTGAAAACTATGACAATTTTTTTCCGGTAATTGTGTGTGACAAAGCAAACCTCCCAGCAATCTCGTGAGCTTGATAAGGGATGAATATGCTAGACCTGGTGAATGCTAGTGCCATCGATCAGTGAAAATATGACGTCAGAGCAGGACCAGTCTTAGACCTATTTGCGCCCTGTGAAAAAACAGTAGTTGGTGCCCCCCCCCCCCCAGGTGCAGATCCACAGTAATGTGTCGGAGAAGGCAATTTTTGCTAGTCGTTACTATCCCGTAAAATACAGGACAGATTTATTCTCCCATATTATCAGGCTCTTGGTGGGGTGATCATCCCTATCACCCCCGCACTTGTCCCAAGCTTTCTTCCTAGAATGGGATTACTGCTATTTCACTTGTAAACAAGCATAAAAACCAGCCTGTTTGATTTAATTGATTTAAAAACATTAAAAAAACAAAACATTGCACATTTATGCAGGATACTCATTGCAAAGGATGTAAACCGAAGAGCCAAAAAAACTGGTACATGCATGCGTATGCAAATAAAGAGATATGGAACCAATCAGAGTACAGCGCTGCGATCTGCAATGCCTATATAACACAACAAGTGTCTGGCATAGTTGTTAGATCGGTTACTGCTGCTACAATGGCAGGTTATCGAGATTTAAGTGAGTTTGAACGTGGTGTTATAGTTGGCGCACGAGAGATGGGACATAGCATCTTCGAGGTAGCGATGAAATTTGGATTTTCACGTTCGACCATTTCACGAGTGTACCGTGAATATCGGGAATCCAGTAAAAAATTAAATCTACGACATCGCTGCGGCCAGAAAAAGATCATGCAAGAACGGGACCAATGCCGACTGGTGAGATTCATTAAACGTGACAGACGTGTAACCCTTCCGCAAATTGCTGCAGATTTCAATGCTGGGCCATCAACAAGTGTCAGCATGCGAAACATCATCGATATGGGCTTTCGGAGCCGAAGGCCCACTCGTGTACCCTTGATGACTGCACGACACAAAGCTTTACGCCTCACCTGGGCCCGACAACACCGACATTGGACTGTTGAGGACTGGAAACACGTTGCCTGGTCTGACGCGTCTCGGTTCCAATTGCTTCGAGCTGATGGACGTGTATGGGTATAAAGACAACCTCATGAATCCATGGACCCTACATGTCAACAGGGGACTGTTCAAGCTGGTGGAGGCTCTGTGATGGTATGGGGAGTGTTCAGTTGGCGTGATATGGGACCCCTGATACGTCTAGATACGACTCTGACAGGTGACAGGTACGTAAGCATCTCCTGTCTGATCACCTGCATCCATTCATGTCCATTGTGCATTCCGACAGCTTGGACAATTTCAGCAGGACAATGCGACACGCCACACGTCCAGAATTGCTACAAAGTGGCTCCAGGAACACTCTTCTGAATTTAGACACTTCCGCTGGCCACCAAAATCCCCAGACATGAACATTATTGAACATATCTGGGATGCCTTGCAATGTGCTGTTCAGAAGAGATCTCCACCCACTCTTACTCCTACGGATTTATGGACAGCCCTACAGGATTCATGGTGTCAATTACCTCCAGCACTACTTCAGACATTAGTCGAGTCCATTCCACGTCGTGTTGCGGCACTTCTGTGTGCTCGCGTGCTCCCTACACGATATTAGGCAGGTGTACCAGTTTTTTTTGGCTCTTCAGTGTATCTTCACATTTATTTAAATTGAATTTTATGATATACATGGAGTGCATGCATCACATATGGGCTAAACTGATAATAAAACTGGTTAAATTAAAGTGATATTTCTGTATGATTTCTTTCATATTTATAAAACTTATGAACCTCATTTGAAATTATCCCTTTCATACCTAGTACTAAGAAACAAAAGGGCAGGTCCGTAACTATTCTGAGGCATAGAAGAGTTAATCCACTTTGCCCAAGAATATTGAGAAGACACCAACGAATAAGGCAAATACACAGAAAATAATAAAAGTCCTAATGCATTTCAACACCAATGGGTGCTGTCATCAGAGGAAGAATTTAACCACTAGTCTCGCTGACCGAGTTTCCCACTTGGGTTGAATACCAAATCTTTACTCTCGGTTGCTCAGCGGAAGAAGTACGTCTGTTCACTTCAAATGTCGTGGTCAGAATGAAGCTGTGAGCCTGCGTGAGATACTAATGCAGCGTCTTGATTGGACATTTGCGGAATAGTGCTATCCGATTGGTCCATTCGAATTTTCTTGTAATTCCCGCTCGAAATGAATTTAAGCCATGGTGTCGTGATCGGGGGTGTAGATTTATTATCGTTCACTAGTATATTTTTGAAGGCCCGAATATATGTGCCTTCATAGAAATCTAAATCAACTGTGGACTTGACTTTGTGAAAAACTCTCGCTTCTTGAAATTTGAATTTATGGCCATCTTGCCAACAGTGAGCAGCGATGGTCGATTTTTCACATTCCTGATTCTTAACACAGCGAGCGTGTTCATTTAATCTTGCTTTTATGGGTCTCCTTGTCTGTCCTATATAACCAAGAGAGCAATCACAGCATGGAATGTAATAAATGCCCCATTGTTTATTCTGCGGTATAGCATCTTTAGCGGGCATGAAACCAAAGTTTTTAGTGGGCACATCTATGGTTGTTAGATTAAACTTTTTAAGAATCGGTTTGATCTTCAATGAGAGTATTGGATCGTAGGGTATGGTTACGCTTTCTCTGAGTGGTCTCTCTGTAATATTTTCTAGAGTGGTTCCTCGTGCTGGTTTCAAGAATGATGGTTTCAAGTTCATGGTCTAATGTGTTCCGATCTGAACAGATGTTAAATGCTCTCGCTACATGGGTGTGAAAAGCCGAAAGTTTCTGTTGCATGGGATGGCAAGATCTGAAATGAGGTGGTAGTGAGACCCCCAAAGACTTACGATAGACCAAGGTTTGGAACTGTGATTTCTGTTTCGTTACTAATACGTCCAAGAAAGAGAGTTCATTGTTAGTTTCAAATTCGGCTGTGAACTGAACATGAGGGTCTAAGTCATTCATAACGAGTAACAATTGTTCCAAGTCATCTTTAGAGCCGTCCCAAAGCACAAAAGTATCGTCCATGTATCTTTGATAAAATGAGAAGGGCACAACGTCCAATAGCTTACTTTCAAAGTCGTCCATATATATATCACACAAAATCGGCGAGATGGGATTGCCCATTGCTAGACCATCTGTCTGGGTGTAAAACTTGTCATCGAAACTGAAGGCTGTTTGTGAGATACATGTGAAGGTGAGATTGCAAATTTCTTCTACTTCAGGCTGTGAAAAATTGTGGGTTTTAAGTCGTCTTTCTAGACAACTGATACTACTACCTATGGGAATGTTAGTAAACATTGACACTACGTCGAAAGACACCATGTTGAGCTGTTTGGGTTCAATTGTACGTATTATTATTTGATTTAGTGAGTGGAGAGAGAATTGGGACAAGGAATTTAGCGAGCTTGTATGACGCTGTACCAATGTTAGAGACTACGGGACGGAGAGAGATTCAGCAGGCGCTCACGCTTCCTTCGTAGCTGCAAAAAGATGTTAAAAGTATTCACGACGATAGACCCGTGGCCGTCTAAAACATAGAAGAGTTGATCCACTTTGCCCAAGAATATTGAGAAGACACCAACAAATAAGGCAAATACACAAAAAAATAATAAGAATTGGATCAACTCTTCTATGTTTTAGACGGCAACGGGTCTATCGTCATGAATACTGCTGAATATGATTCAGTTCCTGTTGAAATGTAAGTCGTCGGGGATCACCCTGAAATCTTTGAATTTGTCCTGCTCGTTAGAGAGAACCCCCCATGTAAACAAAGGCCTTAATCACAGTAAAATTATTTTAATTCGTTGCCTCATACAAGATCTCAGGAGTGCACTAGCCTCCGTCGAGGAACTCTTGTATTTGTCTCATTTGGAATTAGCTCAACGCGAGGGCTTTCACTGTGCTTCGCCATTACCCCCTAGCTTAGAGCAAAATACATACTGGCGAACTGTGAAGGAGTCCAAACGTCATCAGGACACCCTCAACAAGAAATTTTCCAAATTAAAATCTAATAGTGTTTCCTTGTCTGCACCCCCATTAGTTAATAAAGCTAAAATACTTAATTTAACTGGGAATTAATTTCTGCGACAAACCTAAATTTAACCCAATTAATTTCATTGCCCCTATAGAGAAGTCAGTTTCACGCAGTAAGATGAAACCTGAACAAAAAGACACCCTGAGACATCTCATATCCAACATTTTGGTGGATAATGAGCGAAAGAACAACAAGAAGGTCGCTGTAGGCTACTCACCGGACGAACGTCGAAGCATCAAACAACTGCAAAATGATAATAATATCGTAATATCTAGAGCAGATAAAGGGGGCCAAATTGTGATAATGCCTAAAGAGCAATATTCGGAATTGATGACATCACATATTTTGAGTGGTCCTTATAAAGAATTAAAGAAAGATCCATCTGATTCTCACTTGAGAAAATTGAAAGAAGTGGTAAAAACCAGTGTCTCTCTTCCCGAGCATGCAAAAAAAGAGCGTAATTCCATCAAACGCCATTTCGTCACAGATCTATGGCCTACCCAAAGTGTTTACTAACATTCCCATAGGTAGTAGTATCAGTTGTCTAGAAAGACTACTTAAAACCCACAATTTTTCACAGCCTGAAGTAGAAGAAATTTGCAATCTCACCTTCACATGTATCTCACAAACAGCCTTCAGTTTCGATGACAAGTTTTACACCCAGACAGATGGTCTAGCAATGGGCAATCCCATCTCGCCGATTTTGTGTGATATATATGTGGACGACTTTGAAAGTAAGCTATTGGACGTTGTGCCCTTCTCATTTTATCAAAGATACGTGGACGATACTTTTGTGCTTTGGGACGGCTCTAAAGATGACTTGGAACAATTGTTACTCGTTATGAATGACTTAGACCCTCATGTTCAGTTCACAGCCGAATTTGAAACTAACAATGAACTCTCTTTCTTGGACGTATTAGTAACGAAACAGAAATCACAGTTCCAAACCTTGGTCTATCGTAAGTCTTTGGGGGGTCTCACTACCACCTCATTTCAGATCTTGCCATCCCATGCAACAGAAACTTTCGGCTTTTCACACCCATGTAGCGAGAGCATTTAACATCTGTTCAGATCGGAACACATTAGACCATGAACTTGAAACCATCAGAGCAATTGCGATAGACAGGGGGGTTCAACACCAAGATCGTTGACGAATTAATTAGAAAATTCTTGAAACCAGCACGAGGAACCACTCTAGAAAATATTACAGAGAGACCACTCAGAGAAAGTGTAACCATACCCTACGATCCAATACTCTCATTGAAGATCAAACCGATTCTTAAAAAGTTTAATCTAACAACCATAGATGTGCCCACTAAAAACTTTGGTTTCATGCCCGCTAAAGATGCTATACCGCAGAATAAACAATGGGGCATTTATTACATTCCATGCTGTGATTGCTCTCTTGGTTATATAGGACAGACAAGGAGACCCATAAAAGCAAGATTAAATGAACACGCTCGCTGTGTTAAGAATCAGGAATGTGAAAAATCGACCATCGCCGCTCACTGTTGGCAAGATGGCCATAAATTCAAATTTCAAGAAGCAAGAGTTTTTCACAAAGTCAAGTCCACAGTTGATTTAGATTTCTATGAAGGCACATATATTCGGGCCTTCAAAAATATACTAGTGAACGATAATAAATCTACACCCCCGATCACAACACCATGGCTTAAATTCATTTCGAGCGGGAATTACAAGAAAATTCGAATGGACCAATCGGATAGCACTATTCCGCAAATGTCCAATCAAGACGCTGCATTAGTATCTCACGCAGGCTCACAGCTTCATTCTGACCACGACATTTGAAGTGAACAGACGTACTTCTTCCGCTGAGCAACCGAGAGTAAAGATTTGGTATTCAACCCAAGTGGGAAACTCGGTCAGCGAGACTAGTGGTTAAATTCTTCCTCTGATGACGGCACCCATTGGTGTTGAAATGCATTAGGACTTTTATTATTTTTTTTTTGTGCATTTGCCTTATTCGTTGGTGTCTTCTCAATATTCTGAGGCAACTTGGGCGGTGCCGCGAGCCGAACTGAGTGGTGGGTGCTTATAACTTTTTTCTGAGCATAACAATTTCAATGAGACTCCAAGAAAAGTCCTCCCAGAAAAAGCACGCTATGGCCCTGGAGAAAGGGTTGCTTTTTCTCTCTGTAGATTTTTTAACCTCAGCGACTTCGGCTTTAATTTCATCAATAACGCACAAATCTTGGAAGTTAAAAGAAGAATATGTAAAGTGAAAAGAAGCAAATCGCACGTTTGTGCATAAAAAAGTTGTAGCAAAATTTATCAAACTTACGAAGATGATTGGTGATTATGCATTACCGATATGCTTTACCAATTCAACAAATTTACTGTAACATATGTTTATTGTTTTAATTTTTTACATAAATACAAGATGAAACAAAAAAAAAAAAAAAATCAGCCAAGGGGTCTAGAAACCCATACTGGATGAATTCTATATTTCATAAGCTTCGAAAAACCTTATTTCAAATATACGAAGATACGTATCCAAAATTTATTCGAAATTGATTTGCCCCTCTTTGTTTTGGATACGTGGGGGTACTACTTTATTTCCCTATGTCCATGGAAATCCCAATTAACTTATCCTACTCTGCTTTATATAGTGTGTGGATTATATGTTTAAAGAAAATAACATTGAAAACAAAATGTCTGAAATGAATTTCTTAGTGTGGGTCAAAGCTGCATGAAGAGTTTTAGCAGCTTAGTTTGAAGCGGCTTTAGTGTGGTTAAACCGCTGCATCTTATCTACAGCTTTTTTTTTTCTGAGAGGTTTCATTAGTTATAAATTTATTTACAAAAACATTTTTTAAATATTTATTGATGAGGTAGATGCCAGTACAAAAATTGACATTTTCTGCACAAAACCACGTTAAACACCCCTTACCCAAGAGATTTTGTATTGATAAATGAAATTTTCTCATGGGTTATATATCACGTCGGACTGCTCTTTTTCTCAAACTAGCGAAGTTTGCATCTGCGGATTATAAGCAGGAGAATTCGATAGGTTTTGTTTAATTCTTATTCAAGATTCACACCGAGGACACAGAAAAACAGAAAGAAATGACTTAACTTGAAAATGACTTTCTTTAAGATGATTAAAATTCTTACAACTTACAGAAAACTATTATAACAAAAATTAAAATAGAAAATTTCACTAGGATCACCAGATTTTCATTTCGATCAAATTTATGTTGAGGTTTTGGCCCTTCTTGAAAGTTGGTTGGCATATCTTGTCAAGTAATTTCGGCATTGATTTGTGATTACGATCTTCCAGTGCATCCTTCATTGACTGACCGACCGACCAATGCAAGCTCAGCTCCAAAAGGCTGTCACCAAAATATCCCC